>NW_009732394.1:53007-78455 GCF_000703405.1 Apaloderma vittatum | reverse complement strand
AAATATAAATATAAATATAAATATAAATGGGCCACAACTTAGTCCTCTATATTCCTGGTGGCTAGTGGTGGAATGAAGAAGAAACCCAAGCAAACCAGCTTGTGCTTTGTGTAAAACTCCAGGCTCCTAACATTGTACTTAGGACAAAACATCAGTGGCCAAGTTTCCAGCAAATGAGAACAACCCAGTCCACTGGTCAGCCAAAATACCTGCCCAGCTACAAGTAAGGAAGCCAAGGAAATTGGCCAGTTCCCTAAGAAACTAGCCAGATTGTGAGCCCATCAGGCAGTCACACCTTTAGCCAGGCAGCCAATTTACCTGACTTCTGCCAAAAGTTTTCAAAGTGCCATTGTGTCTCCAGAAGAAAAAAAAAAAAAAGTTATTTCTGGGAAATGTGTTTTGGTGGAAAAATTGTGAGCAGGTCAGGAGGCAATTCTGTCTGTGGTGCTTAAACAGCCTCTGTTGCCTCAGGCCTGGAATCATTACAAAATATTGCTGATGCCAAAAGGGAGGTGCACACTGGAAATATGGTACGTGATGTTGAAGGATTAACTAGTGAGGTAGATGGTAGCAGGACTCAAAAGGCAATGCACAGACAATGCACAGAAAATGTCAGTCCACTGAATAAAGAATTACTGTTCTTCATATTCCTTTTACTAGCTGTTTTTACCCACGGAATTAAAGCATTTGAGAAATTTTGCCTCTAAATTTGCATTTCTGCAAATACAGGGTAAAAAAAAAGGGTAAATATTTGCTAATATTTACAAAATTCATACAGGGTACATTTAATATGTAACAGGAGCACACCAAGAATTCCATATGTCTGAGGTACAGCTGACCAGCCACAGTGCAAAAACTGGACACTTTATTTTTGTAAAACAACACCTTTCTTATTACTTAACACTTGGCTTGAGCACTTGTGTGTCCTAGGTTGACCCTCGCTTGAGGTGAGCATTGAATAGCAAATTTCTCGTTTGCTTCAGTCTCTTACTAAATGTTCCTTTTATGATGCTTCCATAATGTTTCATAAAGACTTAACGGCTGTCACTAGAACTTTATGGGACTCGATAGTCATAAAAGAAAGGGGCCATTGAACTGTGAAGGACCACTTACAGGCCCTTGGGTACCTTGGTGTACTTCCCATTCACGGAAACCAGTAGGTATGTATAGCAGAGATGAGGCACATTCCGTGCAGTGCAAGTCACAAAACCGTGACAAGCTAGACAGTAAAGTGTTCTGTGTCACTGAGAAACAGAAACTTTACCTTTAATGAAAGTGTTCAGTAGTGCTAAATATTATTCCTGTCCTGATCAGAATTCAAAATCCTGACACATATCCAAAGACCTGCAAGTTTTCAGGCCTCAGAGGGACAGCAATTTATATGAGAGCCTTTGATCTAGTCAAGGCAGACCTTGACAGGTTCCCCATTTTTGTACTTATATAATAGAAATGCTTTGCATTCCTCTAACACCTTTTATCAGAGGATTGATCTCCTTTACAGACAGTAATGAATTAAAACTCACAATGCCAATGTCAATTTGGATTTGTTTTCCTTGTTCTGCAGATGGGAAAGAATGAAGCACAAAGATGATGCAACTCATCTAAAGAAGACTTGGCAGAGCCAGGCACAGAATCCAGATCTCTGATACCTGAGCCAGTGCCTTCCCCTTGCTGTCATTGCCCTTTCAACTGCATGCTATGCAACAGGCATTCAGGCTGGACACAAACACAGAGAAAAGTTTCATCTGCTTTTAAAAATTAATGTCTAAAGTCATGGATTCATAGCTAGACATCAAATGTGCTAAATGTGCAGTACCTCTCCATGCATGAGATTTCAGTAGTTCTGAAAAGCAGAACTTAGTGACTAAATAAGGATTAAGAACCCTAGTTGTATCCATGCACTTTAAGAAAAGAAAACCCTTTCCCTTTTTCTAATAAGCATTTCTAAGTGGCTATGCTAAGTGAGAAAGTATCACAGAAATTAAAAAGATACAGTTAAAAAGAACTGTTGTCTGGTGTCTATATGTTTGAGATGTCATTATAACCAAAGCTGATTTTATTTGTAAATATTTGGCAAAGTTTCCAGGAAATACTAGCATGGGCTAGATCTCATAATATGTGGTTTTTAACACAGGAGCCTAAGTATTTTTCATAGGTTGATAGATCAGTAGAGCAGCCTGCACCACGCGGTTACCTTTTTTACTCTGTCCAGTGACATTACCTCATTTCCCACTTACAGCAATTCATACTCACATGTCATATCTATGCCAGATAAATTATAAATATTTAAGAAGAGGTGGGAAACCATAATTGACATTGTGTGGCATGCAAATTCTATGTGCACCAAAGACTTTGTGGGTTACTGTGACTTGAGCATATTCCGTGACATAAAGAACACGTGCAAAGCAATATTCCAGTGGAAATAAACAAAAGTGCAAATAACCTCAAATGCATCCCCCCCCATGTCTGTCCCTCTTCAGTAAATCTGTGGTCCTGAGCACTCTCTTTTCTTTCACAACCTGTTTGAGGGTGTTTCTGTTGCAGTCTGCCTTTTCTTATTTCTCCTTGCATGGAGGGAGACATTGCCTACGTGAATCCACTGATTTGAGTGATATAGCTTCAGATCCACCTCGTAATGTGAACCACTTTGGGGCTGAACGTTGTTACTTTTCAGCTCCTGTTGTTTCATAAAATCACAGTCAGAAAAGAGTTCCTGTAATTCCTACTGATTTCATCCAGAGTCTAAACTGTATGCAGCTTAAAAAAAAAAAAAAAAAAAAAAAGGCAAGGATTTACAACTTTTCTGGCTTAAAAGCAAGATAACCATCTTAAACCACAGAGAGCTTTCTTTTGCTCTTATAGAAATCATTTGACAGGTCAGAGTGGGTTTTGCCATGACAACACTAAAGAAAAAGTCTGAATGTCACTATTTAGCCAGATTTATGAGTTTGGGGTTTTGGGGTTTTTTGTTTGGCTGGTTGGTTTTTTTTAATGTGTTTGTTTCACCTTTTTCATGCCTACTATTCTGTTCTTCCATAACTTCAAGCCATGTGGAGACTACCTACAGAATGAGTCCACTCCTGTCAGCTATGGCTGTTTCTGAGATCTGAAGGGAAAAAAAATCTTATCATTATTAAAATACATTATGAAGGCAATTCACTCTAGCCTGAAGGTCTTACCCTTGTTCTACAAAATCTGCTTTTTTATATTAATTAATTTACTTTCCTGTCTGAATGGTTTTTTTGACATTAAACTGTATTTCTTGTAAAAATCCAGGAGTTAGTTTTTCTGGTATTATCTCTGACAGAAAAATTGTTGTTAGTAAATACACCAATAGATTATCATCGCTAATGCAACTTTACTGTCAGACTCATGTGTTGGGGTTGGTGGGTGCACTGCTGTGCTATACACCCACAGAGCCAGACAGTCCAGTCCAAGAGCTGTTCAGGCTTCCAGACCAAATTTGCACATTCAGAGCTTCCAGGACCAAGAAAGCAAGTTCTCTGCAGTTAACTTGATTTGTATCTGTACAGAGTACAAAGTAACAGATACTTGATTTGTATCTGTATTAACCTTTACTAGCTGCACTAGGCATGAGATTATAAATGGCCACTAATTCCTTGTCTTTCTTCTGGAAATCACTCTGATTCCATTATGTGCTCTGATCCTGGCTCTTGCTGCCTTATTCTTGATGTTTTCATTACTAAGAACAGTAACGAAACATATATTTGTATAGCACATGACCACCACAGTCACTTTATTGTTTACGGTCTGTTTGCAAGTCAGATTTATGCTTTAGTGCACCCTCGACCCCTCAGTTGGTTCTGCACAAAGAATCTGAGATTTTCAAGCTATAACCATTGATCAGGCCACAGACACTCCCCCACTACCCTCAGCTTTGTTCTCTGTCCTTTTCCACAGATGTTCGTGCCATTTGTTTACCCCATTCCTCTCCTCTCTCGCTCGTGAAAGCAGTCAATTAACCTTTGCAACAACCAGCCCCGAAACCACCCCCAGGGACAAGGCAAAGCGAAAGGCTCCAGCATGGCTTTCGGGAGAGAGGCAATAACCAGTAATCATGACACAATTTTTCCATGGAGCCAGACTCAGGCTGGCCAACCACATTACACCACACGACGAACCTCTGTTATAACAGGGTTTTAGACTAGGTGACTCAAAGCCCTTCCTTCAGGCAGAGGTACTTTTCCAGTCTTTTGGTTTTCCTAACCTGCCACTGACCCCTGTTTCCCTGCAATTCACACTCTCACCAGCTCTCAGGCAAACGTAAAACAAGACGCAACCCTGAGCGAAACCAAGCCCGATTCAGTGGCTTTAGTTTACACAAAGCCAAGGATGCCTCGGCTACCCTTTGCCACGGGCAACTTTCTGAAAGGCAAGCCTCCCACAGAAATGTCTCCCTACAGAGGCAGCAGAGCTCAGGAACCAGAAATAAGCCCATCTTTGGGACAGTGAGGTCCTGAGGGCAGGTTAATGTCAACTTGTTTAACCTAGGGCAGAACAGAGGTGTCTTTTTTTGGCTTGCAGAGTCCCACACATGCTAATGATGCAGTTCCCGGGCAGAAAGCAGGAGAGAAAAACAAGCATGTCGTTTAATTTGGATGCTTGACTCCATGGAGAACTTTGGAATTTGATGTTCCATCTTTCTTCATCTCTGTTCTTTCTTCCAGGTCTCACTGCTTACCTTGGAGGAAAATATTTCCTAAATATTTACTAATCGGCTCATTCTTATTAATAAGTACTTTCAGGTGCTTTTGATTTTAAATCTTAAGGTATCTCCCCTAATAGTATGATTAAGGTTCATAGTCATAACATTGAAATATTTCCAAATACTGATGAAGTCAATGTATGTGCCTGATTTTAACCCTGTTCCAGTGCAGCTGTTTTTCTTTCATGCTAAGAGTCAGTCTGCAGTTGCCTTTAAAAGCCCAGAAAAATAGAAATTAATTTTGGAAGATGAACTCCAGGACAGGACATTCAGTGCAGCTGGGCAATGAGGGTACATAATTAGTTAATGCAGTTCCAGCTCACCATTCCTAATGTCCAAAGAGGCAAGTAGAAATTTATAATCCCGTTAGTTAACTGTGTTAGCTAATCATCATCCCAGGTTATGTATATAGCAAAGGTATTTTCTTATCTCATACAGAGAGTTTGAGGCTTGACGTTTGAGTTCTTTTTGTGGAAAGCCACTGAAGCATTAATTTAATGTGTTGGCTAAAGATCCCTTGCTGTTGAGAATCAATGAGTGGAGGGTGGTACTGACAAAACATATTGTTTCTGGCTTGCAAGGCAAGGTTGTGGGGCTTCTCAGGGACTTAAGCAGTATAGATAGTACTGCTCAGGAATATGTATTTTCTAACACAATTGGGAGCACTACAGTTGTAATCGATCTTTATACAAATCCGGAACTGTGCAAAATACCTCCAGAATTTCTGCTCCCCATTTTTGCATTTCTCAGTGAAACACACTTCATAAAGATTGGTTTTCTTCTAGCCAAAGTATGCTGAGCAAAGACATTCTCAAATAGATACCTGTAAATATGCTTGTCTCATGAGAATGACTATGTCTGGGCTTTTGGTTCTGCAAGGCATATTTTAATCTTTTAATCTCCCTTATCCTAGGGCATATGTACACTAAATAATGGAAAGCAGTGCAGTTTCCTAATTTAGCATCTCCAGGGAGCTCTGGGTGGAGGAAAAATGCTCAAGATGCTGAGGTTGAGAAGTAATATAGGTGTAGCTGCAGGAGCAAGGCAGCAGCAGAGCTGGGCTGGGAGGCCGGGGGGACTGAAGTTGGGAGGTCAGAGAAGCTGGAGCTTGGCTGTGGAAGCAAGGGAACCAGAGACATATCAGAGAGACGTGGTGACATGGTAGAAGAGGTTGCTGAGGACTCAGACTGAAGTCTGAGGAAAACATAGTGTGAGGAGGATGATTCCCTGTGCGTCCAGACTTTGAGCAGCTGCCAGTGCCTGTCTTGATTCCTTTCACAGCTCTCTGCTGTGTGCCACACACACCATAGCAGGATAACTGCACTAAACCCTGTGGTTTTAACAGCAGACACCTGAGGCAAAATTTAAGCCTGTGTGTTAAATTCACAGCATATGTTTTTCATTTTTCCTCAGCCCTTCTGCACTCAGATGGGCATGTCCTGGTTGCGTGCTGTTTACCTGCAAGGAATCTGAAGCATTCAGTGGCATGCCAGCATCAGGGCAATTGCTGTCACGCTGGAGCTGCCTGCTGGCTCTGATGTGATATCCTGTCTGAAGATTTGCCAGTGCTTTGCTCTTCCCATCTTCTTGAGTCACCTGAATTTGTAATATTCATTTGAGGGTCAGCTGAGGCCACATAATTTTGCCTATGTTTGAAAAGATTTGTGTGCATCCTATGCATTATGAGATTTTTCTAGTTTCATCCACTAAATGGTAACGATTTGTATGGGACAGCATAAGGATGGCATGGAAAGGTCATGCTAATTTAACTTACGAAGTGAATTTATATCAGCACCAACAAAACTCACTGCTGCAGTTTGAGACTACTCCTCCAGCAATTTCCCTTGCTCTTGACTGCCTTGTTCAGTAGGAAGAAAACCATGATGGGAGTTTATTTTCTTCTCCAGCCCAGCCACGAAGAGGAACATAATCTCCATTCAGACTGTTACTCGATGTGCAATTTTTTCTCTCTAGTAGATTTGATCTGTACAAAACTATCAGAAGTTTCTTTGGGTTTTTCTTCTTGTCAGACAGTCCAGGAAGAGCTGTACTACTGAAGTTAACTGGGCTACTGGCATCTGGACACCATCTCTGGGCTGAGAGAGAGAGGCAGCCATGGAAGTATGGTACTCTTAAAGTGTAAATATCTAAGCCAGGTACACACACACACCGTGTTGTTAGGAAGCCTCCAGACCTATATAGCTGAGTGTGCTGATATTACTCCCCTGCATCAATTGCATAATTGCCTACCTCTGTACTACCCCTGGGTGCCTACGTGAGGAAACTGTAGAAGTTTTTCATTAGCTAATTACATTCCAGGCCCTGGAAACTGCTTTTATTTCTTGATTTAGATTTTAACCTCTTTGGGGCAGAAATCATGCTTGTGTGTGTTTGTACAGCAGAAGCAGGTCTTGCTGTATGACTGCGGTTTGTAAACATTACCACAACAGAAGTAGTACATTAATCTTTAATTATATTGTTGATAAATTGCTATGTCTTAAGCAGTAGCACTGTCTATGACTCTTTGTCTCCAGAGAGAGATGAGGTCAAGACATTTCCATAATCAAAACATTTGTCTGAAGTCATGGTTGCCCCAGATCTTCCTGGAACAGACTCAGAAACAGAGATTGACATTGTATTGTGAACTTCAGTTGCCCAAGGAAGCATCCATGTCACAGATTAGCATGTTTTGTGAAACTTGAGAAGATTAAAAATTATTAGCTAAGGTATTTGGATTAAGTCATGCACGTCTATATACAATTTGATTCACGTGAGAATCTCAAACTGCTTTACAAACATTATTTGGTTTCCTATAATGTGCAAAAATATTATAATCTCAATTTAACTCCAGAATAAACTAGCACATTTGGTCAGCACTTCCACAAAATGTAAGAAAGCTGGTAAACTTGCCCATTTGATGTGTATAAGAAATGGGTAAATGCTGTTCTGCACAAAGCAGAGGCAGATATATTTCAATTTCTTATGACAGTCAATGCCTAAAACATTGAGTTCACTGTTACTTGATCTGAACTGATTTGATTGCCAAGGTTGCGATGGAAATCTGTGGGGAGAAAAAAAAAAAAAGAAAACAGATAACCAGATCTCCTGACTCTCACTGAATTACAGTTTCTGAATTACAGCAACTGGTGGTGTGATCCATAAGTGCATTTAACCACATAATAAGCAAGTTAAGACAACTTCTCAGTTACTTGAGGCAAATAAATCTCATCTAAACTGCCTAGGGACACACAGCTTGGGCTACCCATAGAACAGATCAGCAACACAAAATACCTAATCAACTGTTGCCTAGGAGATGGAAGTCCTCCCCTCCTTCCTGATTCCAGACTATGGTGGTGTACTGTGAGTCCCTCTTGCCCTGTCACTCCTTGTCACGTGAGTTTTGTATTCCCGGCCCCTTACCCTCAGAAGGAGAGTAGGTGTCCACCAAGAATAGCCCATGCCTGATGACTGGCTGTTCAGGGAGCCCTGAGTTCAATATGCCTGAGGCTGAGGAGGGTCAGAAAGTGACTGTGCAAGAAGGAGCCACTGGAATGGGCTGTTCTTCCACCTCACTTGACTACTTTCAAGTGCATGACTGAGATGTTGAAGCTCAAGAGCTGGTTTCAGGTTCTGCAACACAAAAGTACCCAACTCTATAATAATAGAGTTAAACTACTAAATGGAGGCAAGAGAGAGGACTTCAGATGCATTCCTTTCTTCAGCATTTCCCGCAGCCTGGCTCAGCACTCTTGAATACTGGGATGTCTGTTGTCAGTCTCAACTTTACACATCTGCTCCTGCTTGTTTGTTGTGTGGGACACTTCACTTAGTACCAGCGCTTCCCTTCCTGGAGGTGGGCACACATCATTTCGGTCCCGAGTATCACAGCTATCCAAACCTTTTCAGAGAGGGTCTTCTGAGATTCCCCAGTGACTAGGCACTATGTCTAAGGTGCCCACAACCCTGCTTTGACATAGGCCAATGACTTCAACACACAGAGAAGATGCAGCACTTAATCATCAGGGGAAGCAGGAATTTACTGTGGAAGAAATGGCTAACTAGCAATTTGACTTAGAAAACCTTGATACACATTATTACTTCTTGCACAGTACAGAAGAGTACTGGTGTGCACTACACGAGTGCTGTGAGGATATACTGGCATGTGGAGACAGGATGAGAACAAAGGTCAAAGGCAGAAGTGACAGCCTGAGTGATTGTAAGTCAAGTTACAAGAACCACTCACATGCATAGGGAGAAATTACCGTGATCAAGCTCCACCTTGTCTGAGGCTTTTCAGTTTGTTCAGGCATTGTCACGCTCCAGCAGTTCATCTGCTTCCAAGGACATGTTTAGCAAAATCATGAGTAAATTCTTCAAGCTTTACAGGGAATAAGAATCCCCACTCTTGAGCTGTGCCTGCTTGAGCCTTTCCTTTCTGACCATCATGATCATCTGCTATTATTTGAGTCTCAGTAATCCTACATATCTTCATATGTAAACTACAGTTCTGACCCATACCACCTTCAGGTTGCCTCCATGTCAGGTGTCTCTAGAGCAGAAAGGTCCAGGCTTTGTCAGGTACAGCTACTTCACAGGCGATGTTAAAATGTTGATCAACACAACACTAGGATCTGTGTGAGTGCTTATGAGGCACATGCTTGGAAGTCTCTGGAAATCAAGATGTGAGATCCATTTTGTTGTTTGTTCATTATCAGAAGTAACGTCAATCATCAGATATGTTGATGTTTCTCAGAAAAGGTCAAGTGCAGCCATGTGTCTGGAAGGAACATGTCTAAAGGTTAGATCGGCGAAAGCGACAAAGTAAATGGAGAGAGAAGTAGGACAAAGGTGACATTTTTCAGCTGGATGGCTAGAGAAAGTAACACCCAAGTACTTTTCTACCAGTTTAAAAGCTTGTATTTGGTAGATAATGTTGCAGAAACAAGGTTCTGGGAGCGATCTGGAAGGAGAGACAACAGTCTTAGTGCAGAGAGAAGGGGCAGTGTTTCATAGTTGAAAAGAAAACAGACAGGTGAGATTGTCAGGGACTTTTCACCAGAGAGACTTCATTCACTACATGCAGGCTGCCGGCCTGCCCTTGCAGTTCATTTAGAGGAAACCACCGAACTTTTCTTTAATAGCAGTCATACATTTTATAGAGGTGTCTTAAATTCACATGCTTATCATATTCTACAAACGAACTGGAAGATAATTAACCAACTCTAATGAACCTCGGTGCAGTCAAGTTTTGTCTTTTAAGATTCAGCTGGGTAAAGGTCACCAATTGTGAAAAATTAACTGCTTGATCACATTCTGTGATTCTGTGTGATCTAATAAGGCCCTGCATCACCTCTCATTCTGAAGCTGAATTTAAGTGATCCTCAGATATTAATTTACCTATATTTCTGCAAGATCAATTCTATCCTGTTGTTCCTAGCACCTTACTTCAGTCAAGCTCTTTTGCAGTGTTTCCTACACAGTATTCACCTTACTCCTCCAAATAAATCTTAAAAATATTCTCTCTTTCTTCCACCATATGGAAACATTTAGCATCGAAGTCCTGGAAGACCAAGGTGCTCTTTCTTGTTATTACTGGAAATCACAGTGACATTACAGTAGTAGTAGACCTGCAAAAGCATGATGGGTGCCCAAGAGAAAATTCCTACTACTGTGGAGGCTGGAATACACCCAGATGCAGTGTGCTACACTGTAAAATCCCATTTCATATGCAATCTAACTCTCTGGCAGGTACAGACAGATAGGATCAAATAGGAAAAGCCTATAGTTTTAGGGCACTTGAAAGAAGTTTAGGGCACTTGGAGAAGAGGAGGCTGAGGGGGGATCTCATCAATGCTTATAAATATCTAAAGGGTGAGTGTAAGGAAGATGGGACCAGACTCTAATCAGTGGTGTCCAGTGACAGTACAAGGGGCAATAGTCTTAAACTAAAAAACAGGAGGTACAGCCTAAACATAAGGAAATACTTCTTTACTGTGAGCGTAATGGAGCACTAGAACAGGCTGCCCAGAGAGGTTGTGGAGTCTCCTTCTCTGGAGACTTTCAAAACCCACCTGGATGTGACCTGTGTGGCCTGCCCTAGGGGATCCTGCTCTGGCAGGGGGGTTGGAATAAACAATCTTCAGAGGTCCCTTACAACCCCTAACATTCTGTGACTCTGTGGGGGGAAAAAAAACCAAAACAAAAACAAAAAGAAGAGAGGATTTAAGCATAATTGGAATGAAGGGGATGAAGCATGTGATATACATTAATAGGAAGAAATTGGAAGATCGGAATAGCACAGGCACAAAAGAACTGCATGAAGAGAGAAGAGACTAGAATTAGGTGTATGAGAATACCACGCATTAGGCTGTTTTAAAGATGTACAGGCTTGAACTCTTCCTCTGGGCTACTGGTGGACACTCCTAGGTTGTTTGATACACACCCAGACGGAAACCCCGTTAGTTCTGCCTGTCCCTTACAGAAGCCCTAGACATACACAGCAGACATATATGGCAAATTTGGGAGTCCCATGATTACCGGTGTAATCAGATTTGAACTAGGGATGTGCTTGCAAGGGCTGGTGCAGGGTGTAGCTCAAAGTTTTCAAGTCATACGATAATTACTCCAGCTAGTGCATGTCACTGTCTCTATAGGGCAACCAAGATCAGCAACCCCAAAATATTTCAGCTCGCACTCCTATAAATAACAGAAAAATCTGGAGATCACACTTGAAGATCAGTAGCATCATTTGTATTTAACCAGTTGCCATAGCACCTGTGCTGTAAACCTGTGATAGCTATGGCTACCTAAAGGATGTCCAACCTTTGTCAATCATATTTCGTCTTAGAGAAAAGAAACAGGATTGGAAATTAAGCTTCAGATAATTTTCCTGAAGAACAGCTAAGACTATCTGATGAGGTTCTGGCCTTTTTAGAAGTATCAAGTCAGAAAAATTCAAGTTAATGAATACCAGGAATGAACAACTAAAGTACATGTTCAGGCAACCTCTACCCTGCCTCACTTGTGCAGCCCTTGCCCTGGGAATAGCTCCTATTCCGGAAGGTGTAGAGGGGGTGGCCACACTTACCCTGCAGCCAAATTCCTGGCGAACTTCACCCCCAGAACACCAGATCTCTCACATTTGATAAGCACTTTGCTTCTTTTTTACACTCTTTTTTTTCCCTCACCACAACCACCCCCCCCCCCCCCCTGCCATTAAACTTGTCATGCACAGAAAGCTACAGGGCAACTGCTGACATCCTTATTTATAGAACAGATTCAATGCAGTGCTTAACTGAAGCGTGCAGGAGCTCTTGAAGACAGTGAAGCGTTCCCTTGATCAAATGAGGGCCCTGTCAAGGAATTTGCTGCCCCATTCACAGATGGGGATGGTCCATCCAGATCACCTTTTAACACAAATCACAGCCCTGTTGAACTGCTGTGACTAATCCTTCTGGCTCTTCGCACATCCCACAGGCAAGGCACCTGGATGATTTGCGCATAATTCCAGTGCTATTGACAGGGAAGAGCAGTGTCAAGGTTTCACAGATATGTCCTTTAATCTTTTATTTCCCATTTCTTTCAGATGTTGGAGTTAGTCCTGAAGCATTGTTGAAGGGCATGAAATACCAGTGGACAGCTTATGTCTGCATAAATTATGATTTCTCCTAGTGAATATAAGATCTGTCAATGAATTTATGAACCTCTCCGATGTGGGAGCTGGCCAAGGATCGTGTCTCCCACTCTACAAGTACAAAAATGAAACAGAAAGCTGGGCTGGGAGATGCTAAATCATCAAAGCTTCATCCCTGCAATGCAAGGATTAGAAGATCAGGGGAACTCACAACACACTTTGAACTAGATGTACACAGGAATGTGAATTAACTTGGTCTGAGGTCAACAAGATTATTTTTCTGCTGTTATTTTCTTAATGAAAAGACCTAACCCCTAATAAGTTTAACCATTTGCCTCTTAAAAGTATGCATGAGGTTTTTATATTAAAAAATAAAGAATCTTTGGATGTATTTTATGATTTAAAAGAGAACGAAATACAAAAGAGGATGAAATGTATTTCTAGTTGTGACAGTCCCTCACTATTTTAGAGGGACAGAAGAAATTGCTTCTAAACCATGTGAACAGTAGCTTGGTTTTCTGCTGTAGTATGTCAGTGGGCACTCTGGAAGCTCTAAGGGCTAAAGAAATAAGCAAAACCAACTGTTCAGGACAACAAAAACAGCCTCTTACTCTGATGTGTTTCTATCACCCGGCTGCTTGCTGTACGCCTCTTTCTTATGAGTCACAGAGAGCAGAAGAGTTTGCTCAGCTGAATTACCTGCTGGAGCTCAGGCTGTGTTGTGAGCAATGTGTGTTATAAATGAAGTTATAGGCAAAGTGATGCAACCAAGTATTTGCATACCACTGAGGTATGTGCTCTATAAATACACAAAAGCAATCAGACACAATGTTTTCCCTGTGGTCACATTGGGTATTTACTATAGCGGGTGTCAGCCTCTTGAACAATTAAGATACCAAGTAAGTTTAGAAATGACTTGTATTTATTTACGTCTGTCAGGTATGTGTGAAATATTGAAAAGTACCTGTCATTAAAGGGCATTAACCAGCATCATCTTTTCCAAGCTAAGCTACTCTATGACAGCAAGAGCCCTCCTGATGGTGTTCTCCTGGTATTTAATATTTTTCACTAGCACATTCAGATGCTGATATTTTTTCTTCCAGCTTTTGTGGGCATATAACAAAAAGCAGGAGGAAAACTATGATTATTGTGTGGAAATTGCTATTGAAGTGATATAAACACCTTTTTAGTGAATATATGTTTGAAGTTAGAGCAGAAGTCCAAGAGCTAAGCCTCCTGGGCTTTTTTCTTTGGTCTGCTGCTAATGCTAAGTATCCTTGCGTTTAGTGTCTGTAGTGTTTGTTGCTTCTTTATTGTGTTGGAGGGGGAGAGGGCACAGAGGCAGAGTCCAGAGCATATGTAACCTTTAGGCAACGCTTAGAAAAAAACCCTTTGCCAAGCTCCTAGGGGCAGCTCCTGAAAGCACAGCCCTGCATTTATATCCTCCTCTCTTCTGCCACCGAGAGTGCATCTCAAAGACATGGAATAGATTAGTCCTGGTATAGTACTATGAGATTGTGTGAAGAAAAAGGACTGGACAAGTACAGTGTATTGTTAGAAAAGAAATACTCACCTATGCTCTTGACTCTGCTTCTTTGCCCTCTTCCCCTCCAACACAATACAGAAACAACAAACACAATACTACAGACACTAAAATCATCTGAGGTGGACATATTACAGAGTTATCAGCACTCACGATTTCTTTCCTACTTATCACATCAAAGTAGGACAACATTTTGAAGCACTACATGGAGTTGGTCAGCAGCTCAAGTACTTCAAATGATTAAGTTCTAATTGCATGTTAACTACTTAAAACACATTTTAATATCATAAAGGCTGATTATGGACTTAATTTTAAAAATCCTCCAGCTAGTATCAGAACAGAAAGTACACCTGTTTTCCCAGCTCTCTCCATGGTAAGTGGAGGACGGCAAGAACCTGCTTGACTGCTATAAACTTTTCATCCCTGTTTTTGGGGTGTATTCGGATGCTAGGCAATCCTAAACTTTTTTTTTTTTTTGAAGCTGGATGGTTCCAACTTCTTTTAAATCAAATTGGAAAAAAAAAAAAAAGAGAAAGTGAGAAAAAGAAAATCAATCTGGCTGGTTTGAACTGTAATACCTGTTTTCCTCTTTGCCCTCCTGCTAAGCTGGAGGTAACGTACTTCATGAATAATTCACTACCAGGTTGGATCAGCCTCAGGAAAGGTTTAAAATTCTCTTTTCTGAAGAATGTGTGCTAGCATCTTGTAATATTATAGTACAGAAAGAGCTTCAAAGGCATAAGCATGAGATAAATTTGTTGCACTGAAATGAAATTATTTTGCTGAATTTTACAGAATTAGAACAAGGGCATTGTTACAATTCCTCCTGCCATCATTATCTATTATTTAATAAACATGGACTTCTCAAAACTTTTTATCTAATGCTTTCCACAAGCAAACTTTTAAATCCAAGGGAAGATGAAGCCTTTTGTGAGCAAAGTGGACAAAGAGAGTTTCAAAAGACCACAGGAATAACTTTCCAACCCATTAGCTGGACCACAAAAACTTCATGAATGAGTCAAAAGGGAATAAATGTGGGCTTCCTAACATCTCACGGAGATGTCTCTTCACAAGCTCTGTTGTGGCTGGCATCTGTCCCCCTTCCCTCAGGTTTCTTCCTGTGCTACTTCACTAAGGCCATACATGGATTTCTCAGCTATGATCTACCAGTCATTATATTTTGATCAGCACTTATCAGGTGTAACTTCAATTACATACAAATTAATTATATCTATTTTGTGTGTTCAGTAAAGAAGCATACCTAAAAGAAAGAAGACCATCAGTGTCCTTTCGATTAATAGCACATGTTTGATCAAAGATCACGAAGCCCATATGATAGATATCGGTCTCTATTGACTTCCAGTGAGTAGAAGTTCAAAGCAGTCCATCAAGAGCAATACAGTTTGCAAGGCTGCCTTGGGTTCTGCAGCCAGTGGCTTCCTTTTTGTGGCTTCACTTTGCAAACAAATTTTAACTTATCTCACAAAGCACAGTGGTTTCCTAACGGCAGTGTAAATTGCATGTGGCAGTTTTAGAAAGCTTTGTGAAGTAGCTTTCACTTTCGGACAGCACTCAGATTCTTCTCTTCCAAAACAGAGAAAAGAGGGCAGTTATCTCATCAGAAGCAAGACAGAATCTGCGATTAAACTAGGCATGCTCTGGTAGATGGAAAGAGTTAACAAAGCAGGTCCTCATTTCCTACCAAGGCTAACTTGATACCTGAGGTGATGGTGGTACTTGGGGAAGGGGGTTGCTAAGAACTCCACAGTTGGTGATGCAGGAGTCTGGGAACTCAGGAGAAATCTTGGATTTTTTAGTACAGATGTACAGTTTTCAGATGTGAACACCACCCATATCTGCATTTGCCTTCATTTCTGTTTCAAAACACTTAAAAAGCTTTTTGCCTTCTGTTTCAAAATACCTATAAAACCATGCTCAGCTCCTCTCTGTCTCTGCTGGGCTGGAGTAAATGCTCCTATCCCCACAGCCCAGAGCTGTGGTTCTGACAGAGATAGGGCTGGAGCTGCCAGACCTGCTTCAGAGCTCCAGGATCCAGAGCCAGCAGAGAAGTGTCTGGCAGTGACAGCGCAGCATTCAGCTGTGCAACGCTCCTATCCTCCTAATGCATTTCACACTCAGCAGATTGAATTGCTTTAGTCTCCTCATTTATTCTTCTTCCAGCAAACAAAACAACTTTTTTCCTTCCTTTTCCTTGACAAAGAGTTTTGCCATATGCTCCGAATCAATTGCAATCCTTTTTATGCTTTGTTACTGCCCACCTCTTGGGCTGCATTAAAAAAAAGAAAAAAAAAGGCAGATCCAACCAAACTAATATTGAAACATAGTTCATTAATTCAATGGTTAATGTGTCTTATCACTCCTCTCTTACTCTGTATATGAGCAGGTTTTTAACTAGAACTGAACCAGTTACTTAATGTAACTAACATATCTGTCTCACATATTCTTGTCTTTCTGCATGGATAGTTGTCATGAATAGAAGGGAAATTTACTCATATTCTTTCACTGATCAACGTCATTTACTACTTAGGGTAATGCCTTGATTATCTTAATTTGATTTCATGTTGTACTTCATGCAGTTCTGTCCCTTCTTAAGCTAGTTCTCATGTACCCACACAATCAGGTGGGTCAGGGAGCTGATCTAGGAAGAAACAAAACCTTTTTAGTGATACAACTCATTTTAAGCAGGGGCAGTTCCCATGTGAGCATCCCCTAATGTACATCACTGTGGCCAAGGGATGGACAGAGGTAGGGGTGCCCTCTGCTTTCATCATCAGGGGGGTCTTTGGTGAACTTCAGCTTCTGCCTGATTATGTTAAATAGCTTTTAAGCTATGTTATTTTAGGTGTTACTTAGGGCATAAGGCATCCATATAGACCATACCAACTCCTAGTGAGGACATTTCTAGCAGTAAAACAGTCCTGCATTCAGATACAGTGAACTACCTGTTAACTAACTGCACCAAAAAAAGTACTTTGTTTGGGGAATAATTGGGTCAACTCTGGGATATCTGCTGGCATATCACATACTGGTGAGGAATCACATCCCTTTCCTCCCAACAGGTGATAAAAGTAAACCCTCAGAAATCTGTTAGGTACTTGAGGATGTGCTTTATTTAGAGGGATAGGAATAAGAAGGTAACTATTCAGAGCACGTAAGCTTTGTTGCTTAAGTTTGACCCAAGATTCTTATCTCCACTACCCCATTTCATTCCTTCTCTCCCTACAGGGATACAGGCCACCAGGGAAGTCACTCTGTACCCGGGGATGGGCAGAACAGATGCCAGTGCAGGCCCTCACGTTGTGTGTGCAGCCACAGCATACCATAGGGATTGCTTTGTATTCCCCAGCTGAAATATGTTTAATAGGTACGTGGATACTACTCTTCAAACTGGTTTCACTGAAAACTTCCAGTTATTTGATATGTTCAGGTTTGGGGTTTTTTTCAGTTGCTGTGTGTAGTTCTGGGAGCAAAGAGTTGCATTTTCAAGTTCTATATTTGTTTTTTATTTATCTGATATTTGCTGCAAATGAACTTTGTTTCTATTAAACTATTTGAATTTTCTGGTAAGAATTTTCATGGAAAGCGAAAGAGAAGGGGTACGAGCCTAAAAGAAAGAATGAAGGATAAGATCACACCTCTACTGATATTGATGCAGTCAAAACAGAATGAGAAAAAGCAGGAGGAAAAAAAAAAGCAAATTATTTCTTTGGGTGATATAGTTTATTTAATTCAGCTAATCAGTTTACATCCATAAGGTATGTCTCCATTAGGAAGGCTGCCAATATAGCTGTCCTGGTATACTTATATTAATGGATAAAATCAATTTAAATGTTGAAACGAAAAGCCAAAGCGTATTTTTCCTCTACTGCTACAGGTCTGCTTTTACATTATAGCAGCATAGGCAGCCAAAGTAACCTAACTTAGTTCAATTTACATCATGTAATAGAAAAGTGTTTCTGTCACCTTTTAAATCATAGAAGTTTTTTAGTAGCTTTAGGACTTGCCTTAGGTAAAATACATTAAATACTTTCCTTACGTTAATCCTCGAAGACAGCATAGGAATGTTATATGACTGCAAACAGAAGAAAGCAGTTCCTCTGAAGGGAAGGAAAAAGTGAGCCAGTCACTGGAAAAATTGAGAACAGCTGAATATGACAGATAATACTTCAGGAGGAGACACAAATTTTCCCCACCTCTTCTCTTCAGCTCAACACCCAGCTTAGCACAGTCAATCCTGTAGAGCTAAACTCTAAAAAACAGATTCTGATTATCTTTCCCTTGCTATCTGGAGTGTTAGGGCTTAAGTTATTGATGTTATAGTATGTTGGCTTCTGGAGTCACGGGCCCCATACAAGTATTACCACTTCAAAGAGGTCAGCAGCTCAAAAGAACAAAAAAAAAGAGCTGAAATGACATGAGGCAGTGGGGTGAATCTGTACTCTGAGGGAGCAAAGGCAGATGTTATTTGGATTCACCTGGTAAGGCACAAAGCCCTGAGTAGCCATACTCATTCATTTCAGTTCAGTATTTTGTTTCCAATGGCCGTTTCCATAAATTTGCAATTTACAGAAGGTAAAGACTAAATATCCAACCTGATTACATGATCTCAGGTTTAACCTGGCCCTGGAGCTTGGTCTCCTAAAGGCTTTGTTCCACCAATGTGTTGAGAATTCACTATGTCTCAAAGCAATTTACACATTGTAGTTACAGATGCACTGCAGAAGTACAAAGAGGGAGCTACACCAGTGTGGATCACGCTTGCAGTTTTCTAGATTCAAATTAAAAAATTTTGGTCTACCCTACACAGGTTATAAATACTTGCAATATCTTGTTTTTCACCAGACAAATGCTTATTCCATTAGAAGCCACAGATAAAGTTGCCTGACACCAATATAAAATATATTGCTTCTCAAACTAAAATGAACTGTGCAGCACTTTCAAATGATATATTTATATTTATCATAAAGTGTGGGGAAAGGTTGCTTGCTTTGGCTATACAAATACAGTAAAAGCTACAAAGCTTCCTAGCACTAAGAAGCCTTTGCTCACTGAACCTCCTTTTCTTCAATGCAATGCTTGCTATTCTGGTGAGACTTTCTTTCTCCAATGTAGATAAGGTTTTATCGTTCTTCTTGAGTGCCAAATGAAGGGGCAATTGCAATTAACCCTCTGTTAGCTGAAGGCAGCTCCAGGCTGTGTCCCTTGCAATTTCCAATTTTTCATAAGCATCAAAGCTAGAGAAGGAAATGTGTCTCTGCCTGCTGTGTAAGCAATAACAAACATGGAAGAGGAATGCTGTTTATTTGGTGCAGCTGGAAAGAATGAAGAAGATCTTCTTTCTTTATCCCTTTCAGGAATTCAGACCACTGTTAGGTAACAAGAAAACTATGCTAATAATTTTCCACCTAAATAAGCAAGCATTTCACCGCTAATGCTGCAACTGGCTTCCCTACTGCTGCCAAGTTGCGCAGGTAACGGGTGAAGCTCATATAGCAATCCCTGATCCACAGTGAAACTTTTCTGTTTGACTGCGCTATTGAGATTAAAGCATTTGAAGATGCTGAGAAGATTAATTTTTTTTTTTTTAAACAGAGCTAACGTAATTTAAATGTTTAGCTTTAGGATGAGATCTGCTGTTTGACTATATTCCTACCCTTGCTTAGACTATGTTCTTTCTACAGCATTAGATGTAAAACTTGGCATTCTCCTCTTCAGGATGTGATTCTCCGAAGTCACGTTTTTAGGCTCTTTACTCAACTGCCTGGGACTAGGAGAGGACAACCAGACATTAGAGTCTGCAGTAAGAAGTAGCACTGTGCTTTGTAGATTTAGCCTTGCATGCTAGCAACGATGAGTGTTGTTCTAGACTGAGGGGTGCAACTGGTTCCAAGGCTGGTCTGCATGCTCCTCTTGGTGCCTGGATGTGAGTCAGTTCTGATACAGAAGTAATGGCCTTAGCGTGGTACCTACATCTGAGCTCAAATCCTCTGCCTACACTCAGGGGCAGGGCCGTGTTAGCATGACTGACTCTCTGGTTTCTGGTTTGAATCTGGCAACCAGGAGAGACTATGGGAATAGCAGATGTGCGAATGTTGGCACTGGACTGAAGCTGTGCTTCAGTTTAATCACTAATACTAAAGGATTCAGTTTCAGAGAGATTTGGGAAGACTGACAGGGATATTCTAGGTTCAAGAATGCTTTACTCCAAACTGTGATGTGAAGACCATGACTATGGAAAAGTGGTGGTGTGGGATAATGCACTCAGTAGAGCAACCCATGAGCTGGTCATGTGGGCAGCACTATCAGAAGACTGAGGCATGGAAGGGAGAGTCTAACAGTGAGTTATGCGAGTGCCAGTGGAATTTCCAAAGGGATTTTAATGGAGGTCCTGAAGAAAAGGATCATTGTATGCAGGAAACAGTGCTAATCATGTAAGATTCTTTGTCACTCCAGAAGATAAAAGAACAACGAAGTTTCATGAACCCGAGATATTCCTTATAGCTGTGTTGTGAAGATCTAAGGATGGAAGAGAGAAACTGCAAGGGGAAATGTTGAGGGTCTCTGTCATTTCCTTTAACATGCAAAAAACCCCTGGTTTGTGGCTAAACAATGTTAGTTCAGTACTGCAATTGCAGGCAACCCTGTAAGGAACCTCATCTTCCAAGGACCCTACATGCCATCTGCTCCATGCCCTACCTTGGACTACAAATCTCTCTGCTGTACCCTACAGCAAACTTCAGTAGGGAAGGCTACAACACAAATGGTGCCACAGGAAGACATTGGGGTATCAAAGAGCGTTACTACTGCCCTTCTTTATTCCCCTATAAAGGATATATTAGATAAACAATATGCAGAACAATTAGGATTGTGGCCCTACATTACAGGAAAAGACAAGATAGATAGATATATCAGTTCTTGACAGGTTGAACCGAGGAAAAGTTCCTTCTGTGTTTGTCAATTGATAGACCTTACTCAAACACTGGTAGAATTTGGGTTTTCCAGTGCCAGTATCACTGTGAGTAAGAGGGCATGCCAGCGGCCACCTGGCCAAACTGGGGATTGCCAGTAGATGCAGAGATCTCCCCCATCCAAATGATAGAAAAATCTGAAATGGGAAACCAGAGCTATTACATTTCATCCTTCAGGTGGCTTATCTCTCTGACATACGGGCAGAATTAAGGGCAAATACAGTATTTTTCACCATCTCCTGCTGATCTTTGAAGCATCTGAAACATTCTCTGTGTACAGCTGTTTGGCAGGATGGCATTCTGCTGTTAGAACTACTGCAACACAACTCTGTATCATGGTACAGCCCTTAAAAACACAAGCCTTTTTTCTCCAGGACCTTTGCCAGACAGTTTCACTATGATAGGAACAGTCCACATCTTTTCCTTATCTCTCTTGAGTCAACATGGCCAGGCAGTAATTCAGCACTGACCCACCAGACCTCACCTTCAGCTGGGAGTGAGTGTTGGGTCACTGGCACTATCTGCCCAGGCTGCAATGCCATGATACGAGGATTTCAGCCATGAACCCATCTGGGGACTTCCTGCCCCCATCCTATCAGTCTTAAGTTGCTCATTCACACCAACTCCTCCACCACACCAACACAACCGTTCCTGTGACTGTGCTGGGAACCACAGCACTGAAATGAACTTCAGTTAAAATAGCTCTTTGGGGGAAGGGAGAGATGCACCTACTTGCAGCTAATCTCCATTCAGTGGTCTAGCTCATAGCACAGCCCCAAAACTAGTTATCAGCACAAGCAAGAGACTGGTCTGCCGATGTGTGGGGATAGTGCTCCCCAAACCACGACAGGGCAGGGCCACCTTCACCTCGTACTGTTCCCAAAGTGCTTACACTGCTGTATGATGGCATCTGTTTGTGCTCGTGATTCTTCCAAATACAAGAGGAAGAGGAGGAAGGAAATTGCTAACGGTCACCTTGTCAGCATGTGCAAATTTTTAAGAAAAAAGCAAAGACTTATCAAGGAGCTCTCACATATTGTTAAATATTTCATTTTTACTATGAATAGCATAAACTCCCATTGCCAAGTTGAGAATAATCTTGCATTCTCTTATAACAGGAATGACTTTGCTCATAGTTTTATGTGGAGAGTTTCACTAAATACAGGCTGAAGCAGACCACAAGAAAACTTAATCAGGCATATCTGGGTATGAGAGTTGGAAGGAAATAGTAAGCTCTAAACAGGAAGTTTTGTCAGTTTAACAAATAGTACAATGCTGCACATATTTAGTTGAACAGTGTGATTCTGCATAGGACATTCTGACATTGGCTTATGTTTTGTTTTCACTGGATATATGCCACAGAAGACAGATATAAACTAAACCTACATGTGCCAGCACTGGGAGTTGGAATGATCTAAGACACAACAGCATGATAACTTCAACTCACAGCAAACTTTTTGAAAGATGCATGCTTTAATTCTCACATATATCATAAAAATGCTGCTTCTTGTGGGATCTGATTAGTTCTTGATAGGTTTAGGACATAGCTTGATCTTGCTTGAAATACTTTTATGTAGTATATTTTAACTAGGCACTTGTATCTTAGTGCAGCTATTATGTAATCTACAGCTATAGAATAACTTCACTAAAATAAATCCGCAATCTGATTTGTGTTATAACCATGTTTGGTGTAGTGCATATGAACTAAATTACATGTCTGTCATCAGAAAAATGCCAAAAAATAAAGCTACAGTACGGTAGACGTCTTGGTCTGTAACTAATAGGGAGAACGAGCAAAGCAAAGAAAGACACAAAATCACAGCATGGCACTCAGTGGTCAATTAACACATAAAATCATTTTGCTTGGTTGATGGCTGCTGACAACTGTGTGGTCACAACAGCTGGGTGGTCCTTTTCAGCTTATATAAATAAACACTACAAATTCTGATATGGCTCGACCAGAGCGTGAGCACAAATCCCATCCTCACAAGAGAAAGTACAAAGTGTTTACGTAGTCACAGATCAAAACCATTGCTGCCTTAAGACACAAGGCGCAAAACTAACACTCTCTTTACTGCCTCAAAGATACTCAAAACGTTTTGAAGGAGTAGCTCAGCAGGTAAGATTTGCTGTCCCGCAACTAAACTGCCCAAAATAGCACCCTAGCCTCATGACTTGTCCATATCAAATATGCACTGGCACATGATCCTGCAGAGCACAGAAACTGGTACTGATGGACAGGAAACTGCAGCCTCCTTACTCCAGCTCAGCTAGAAGACAATTTCGTGCACTTTTTCCTCCTTCTTATCCTTTGCGTTTTGCAGACACAATTCAGGGTGGAGTGGGAGCTGGTTTAGCAACCTCAGAGGTGAAATGTGGCTCACAGACTGAGAAAGGCTTACCCAGAAGAAGAAAAAAAGAAATCAAGGCAGACTTTAAAAAACTATGTGGAGTAGGTAGGGATGTGGTAGATCTTTATCTTAAACATTATATAATTTCTGTTTCCTGCTTGTTGGCTGATCAGATTTACAAAATAGTTTTACACTTAGGATCATAGTTCTGCTATTTTGGCAGGCTCTTGGCACAAGAATGAAAAGACTTTCCTTAATACAAAGACAGCATGAGGAAGAAAAATCCTGAGATGGTGGAGATTTGATTTCCTCACTTGCTTTGGGGGTATTTGTATCATGTAGCGTTAAGCACTTCACTGCCTGGAGTCCCTCAATAATCAATGAAGGAAGATAAGGACTCCTGCTCTCCATCATTCTGAAAGAGTTTCTCTCTCCCTAGTGACCACAGAGAAAGCCCAAGAAGATGAGCTAGCTGACTTCGGCTGTAGTTTTACATTAAAAAGAGTTTCACAGCTATTCTGTTTTAAGCTATCATCTCCTTCCTCTCCTAACAGACCCCTCCCC
The DNA here is from genome assembly GCF_000703405.1 of Apaloderma vittatum. Taxonomy (NCBI): domain Eukaryota; kingdom Metazoa; phylum Chordata; class Aves; order Trogoniformes; family Trogonidae; genus Apaloderma; species Apaloderma vittatum. The sequence continues at coordinate 54,649 of NW_009732394.1, read as the reverse complement.
AGAGACGTCTTCTCTCATTTAGACCCAGTCCAGTGGCACGCTATCCCTCAGTTATGCAGCTGTGCTGCAAACAGCCTTGCGCAATGGTTGCAGGGAGAAAAGAAAAATGAAATTATTTTTTGGATGGAGTCCTCCGATCTGTTTCACACAGTGAGCACACAAGCAGCTCTATCAGCACAACTGGTGCACCCTTGTCAGGGGCAGGATAAAGCAGCAGAAAGAAGAAGCAACAGCACTGTCTTAGGGTAGTCATAATGTCCCACAGTGCCTTAATCTGCCTCTCTGCTTCTGGAAAACACATTCATATTGCTGAGGCTGGGACATGTCCCAGCTTTGTCCAAGGCCCTCCGCAGGGCTATGCACCAGGCTCTGTCTGCTGTCTTTCTCTTCTTGTTTTCCCTGTGTAGGAAAGAAACACAGAAGGGTGGGTGAGACTGGAGCAGGAGTGTGCTCTGCTCCTGCACAATAGTGTGGGAGCAAGATACTCTGGCACCTGTTGCTGAATCCACAGCTATCTACCGTGAACGAAATGCCTAAAAATTGAGCAATTTCAATCCCCACACTGATGTGTTGCCTCGAGTAGGCATTTGCTTGAGAACCTTCTTTTGCCGTATCAAAGTGGAACAATAACACTTATCCAATTTTCCACCTCATAGCAAGAGCTGCTATGAAGACAGAGGACACCAGATCAGAGAGGTTCAGGCAAGCTCAGAAAATCTAGAAGACTGTAGTTCCTCTGACGCCAAATTTGTTGATAAGAGAATTCAGTGAAAGTGGGAGCCAAATTCTGCTGGCTGCCTTTTAAAGGCATCCTCATGACAGAGCTTTCTTGTGATGTGGCTTCACTCTATAACTGCTGATTGTCAGCCTCTATTGTAACATCATTCTGCAAACAGGCATCCGTTCCTCGGGGGCAAAAGAGAAAAAGAGAACGGATGCTTCGTAGCAGTAATGAAAGTGCCATTGATTTTGTTGAGAATTGTTACTACAATTATGAAAAGGTCCCTTGAGACTTGCGCACTGACACATGAGGCAGTGAAAATCAAAATCTTAACTGCAAGCAATCAGTGTGTTGGAAAGGGGAGCAGAGTAGTGGGAGTCAACTAAAACAGCTATGCAATCATATTCTGAGATACTTCCAGAAGCTAAGTTTGCAGGGGCTTTCAGAAAAAGGAGATCAAATGCCTGAGCTTGATGGTAGGCCCAAAATATATCAGAACAAAAGCACCAGCTTATACCAAAATTTTTAACTCCCTGAACAGTAAGAAGCATAAACAGTGTTCAGAGCAAAGCTTCAAAAAACAACAACAACAAAGCCCCTTGCTTTCAAATCTCTCTGCAGCTCAACAGCCAGAAAATATAGGCATGGAGTTCTGTGATGGGAAGAAAAATCTGGTAACAGATCTTTAGAAAGGATGCCATGATGTGCACCTTTTCTGCTGCTTAAAACAGTCACAGGATAAATAGGCATGTAGCATGTGCCAGTTCTCACCTTGCAACAGCTTATGAAGACGCGGTAAAATGCATGTGGAGAGCAAGGGAAAAGGCTGAGTGAGCTGGAGCTACCTTTGTAGGTTTGTGTCATTTGACCGGGAGCTTGCACACCAGACTGGACTATGCTTATGAAGAGAGCACTCACCTG
>NW_009732394.1:18034-52976 GCF_000703405.1 Apaloderma vittatum | reverse complement strand
TGCTGAACCTCTCTCCACCAGAAGACATAAAAGAAGAGCAAATCTCTTAAAGGTGTCTCTGTTCAACAGCTGGATTTCTATTTTCTCAGGCTGAATGGTTGAGCTAGCACTGGCATTGCAAACAAATTGAAAGAGAGTACACCCCCTCTGTGAATATTGGTTTAGACTCAGAAGCCATTCGCAATTTGTAGGAGTCCTTGATGCAGTGACACCAAATTGCCCCCCAGCATTGGTGGGAAGCAAAAGGCAGATCTAGTCACCAATTGCCTCCTTTTATTTAGTTATAAACTACACCCAGATTTACCCCAGGTAGAGAAGTCACTGCCACACTGCCGTACAGAGCTGCTGCAGACATGCGTCACCTGCCTGGTAGTGACCACCTGAGTGTAAAGGACTGGATTCCTGCTGATTTTTCTCTTCCTCTTTTTTTTCCCCAGCTGAACTTCTGCTTGTTATGTCTAGCTATTATTTTAACCTTATTTAATCTTAACCAATATATTGGGTCTTCTGTCTTAATTTCTTATGATATCATTTTCTCATGTAGACTTAGAATCTGGATATCATATTTAACATGATCATTTATCTCCTTAGGACCTTTCAGGTTCTTACAAATATCTCCACTTATACAGCTGAATTTCTCTACTAAGCTACTGTCATTTCACACCTTGATGACTATCATTACCTCTTTTTCTTCCTCCTTTAATCTAAAATAATTTCCTATCGAGCCTTGCTTAATGCTAGACTACTGGCTTCATCCTTATTTAATGTTATAAGGGTTTCTTGGCTTCTAACAGCATGGTGCTTCATAGGGAATATAACAGAGGGTAGAAGTGTTCGAAGGACTTAGCTCTTACTATCACTCTAATACTGAGAGACGAATTTTCTATATTATGTTTACATCCATCCAGGCCTGTGGACTCTGCCCAATTAGGTGGCTTGCAGAGACTGTTACAAAAGGTATTCACAGCGGTATCAAGAACAGAAAATAATGATAGGAAAATAGGGGAGAGTTTAGAAAGATGATGCATAATATCTGATGCTCTTGCTTCTTTCAAGATGAAAAAGAATACAGGCACATACCATCTAGTACAGCTCTCTCTGCTTATGGCCTTGTTACAGCCTGCCCACACAGAACACCAGCAGAGCTTCTGCACTTGTGTAACTACACTGATAAACACGTAGCACTATATTTTTGTATAGACAACTCCTAATGTAATCAAATAACAAACGTTCAATCTAGAAAGAATCCCAGAGTACGAATGCCATTGAACACAAGAAATTGCTGAATAAATTGCTGCTTTTTTTTGTCTTGAAACATATAACATTTGGCTTTAATATTTCTTCCTACATCTGTATCCTCGACTACGTAAGCTGATGTCTTACCTTTTTTAATTAAACTCTGTACAGCAGAGTAGAAGAGAGAATCAGTCAGTCCTTTGGTTGAGGAAGAAGTGCAAGGCTGGAGAGGCCATCCATGTGCAATGCACAGCCAGCTGCCAGCTGAAACTCCGAGGCACATTAACAGGGGTGGGACTTGCATTCACACTCATGAGTAATTAAAGCTGCTATCTAGTTAGGCAGAGGCTGATGAGGGCTTGGTGTTGATAAATGCTAAAAAGCAGTGTGAGGCATTAAAGGTATGTGGGGGAGGAGGAGGAAGAAGTAAGTCGTGGTGTTTTTTATAAAGCAGAGCCCTCTCCTCCCCAAAAAAAAGAAAAAAAGCTTGCTAAGAATGGGAACTCTTAAACTACAGAACATATAGTATCAAGGCAACCATCAAAGATGAAGATGACGTTGTTAGTGCGTTGTTTGTGGCATAAAGTTAATCACAGAAGAGAGCCACTGCCCTAAAACTGAAGAAACTGTTCTGTTGGCAGATGGATCCATATGCAAGTGTACCTCCTGAATAGCCTTCCTTTCAGGGCTGCAGGGCATTCCGAGATTAGGTGCATGGCAGTGATGTCACCAAAACGTTAACGACCCAAATGAAGTCAACGAAATCTTGCTGCCATGTGGGAATTTGCAGGTTCAAGGGTCTGGATAATCAAAGCTATGCTGCAGCCAGGAGGGGAGGAAACTGGGCTCTGCTCTAGCACTGCGCTGCCAGCCAGCTAAGGACAAAGTCCTAGGCAGCTGCTCTTGTGTAAGATGTCTAGTTTTTGGCGGCTTTATATACAAACAATATTTGCAGCTTGTTTCTGAGCCAAGAGATAAGATGAACAAGAAAAAACAGAATTAACCTTTTACTAGAGAGATGAATCATTGTCCATGAGGCTGCTAAAGGGTTTTTTCTGGACTCAAAGACTGAGTTTTAACACAAGGTGGAATACACAGCACCGTATCATCAGGCACGCTAGCTAAATGGGATGAATTGAAGCATGAGTTAGGGTGTGTGTAATGCTCTCAAGGGATGTGCATGGGAGTGGCTCTTTCTATGACAGGAAAAATATTTTGGGAGCAGATTTTTTTTAATGGGAAGATATGGGAGCTCAGGCTGTTTGGTGAGGCCTGAATTTGGATTTGGTCAACGCGAGGAAGCGTGGAGTTGGGAAAAATTAGCCTTGTCAGCAGGATAATGTTCAAACACCAGTGAGGAACTGAGGTGAGCTGCCAGCTGCAAGGACTCTGTGTATGGCACTGCTCTGCAGAAAGTGCAGAGGACAGAATTGGCCTGGGACATCACACAGATCTGCCCCATCATGACAGAGTGTCCACTGGCCATTATTGTGCTTTGCAGAGAGCAAATAGTGACACAGAGAGCTGAGTGTGACATAGGGCATTCACAACCCTTGGGAATATGCCTGTTGCATGTTCAGTTTGCCATTTCCTTCAAATCTGTAAGATGAGCTGAAACACAGGCAAAACTCACTGAGGCATGTGAAGGAGTTTGGTCCCATTTCACATCCAGAAGAAAACCGATAGTTAGCTTTACCTTAAGATACTCAGGTTGTTTCTAGAGAGGTAACTTCTCACTTTTGCACTAGCAGCAGTGCAAATGTCTGCTGAGGGACAAGTGGCACTTGTGCTGCCACTGTGTTAACTAGGCTGGTCATCTCAGCTGGAAAAGCTGTGGCTGTAAATATGAGACCAAACAGCATACGAATAACAACCACTAATGGACTGGTTTACACTGTGCATGTGTATGCATGTGTTTGTGGGGGTGATGAATGCATGCAAGATGTTCCTACAGATTCTTGTAGAACGGAAATTTGAAAGTGGAATTGAAAGTGGTGAAATTACTGTGTGCCGCATGAAAGTAATAAAAATGTCGTGCAGCCAGATGGTCTTTCTGTAAGTCTTTGCTATAGACTGGTATTGGCCTCACTTTATTAGTAAGATTATGCTTCCTGGTAAGTGTCCATACCAAACTGATGATGCATTCAGAAGCTCTGTTTTTAATCAATAAGTGTTTGTCTGTCTATCGCGCTGATTTTATTCTCCCCAGCACATTCACTTTCATAGTGGAAAGATCTTAAGATGAATGAACTCCAGCATCAAAAGAAGATGTCAGAAGAATCTTCAGAGGTTAGTGTCTTTTATATGGATTCAGAGGTTTTAGACACTTGTTAAATTTAAGGGTTAAAAGAGAACAGTTTTGACTGGTGATGCAATGCAACGCTGGGATTGCAGGAAAAGAAGATCCCAGCAGAAGGCCAGTACACAGATGTGTCAGATGATACTGCATTCCACACACTAGAAGTCACAATCTCTTCACTAAGCCATCAACAGCATCACTTTGGACTTCCTTACATTTGAAAAGATTCAGACATACTGGAAAAAAAGTTCCGCTATTGCAGATAAATTATAGCCTACTGCCAAAATGGCAGAAGGTGCCTTGCAAAACACTCTCACTTTTACAGTTAGTACCCATGTACTTCACCTGGAAGACCTTCCAAACAACTGTAGGCTAAGAACAGAATAGTCTAATCCATTTAAGCAAGTAATTTGCTTTCCTTGTTTGCTCCAGTGGGGTAAGGGAATTATTTTGTGATTTAACAGTTATGTAAACTTTCCTGACTGTCTTGTTCCCTTTTGTCCTTTGGGAATACACACCAGAAAGAGAACACATGAAAGCTTCTCCAGCCCCAACACTAAAGAGTCACAGACTAATTTGGGCTGGAAGACATCCGTGAGGCCATCTTACAAGACTACCTGCTTATAGCAGGGCTAACTTCGAAGACCATTGAGGTTGTTTAAGGCCTTGACCAGCTGAGTTTTGAAAGTCTCCCAGGACTGAGACTCCACAGACTCTCTGGGCATCTGTTCCAGTGCATAGCCACCTTCAGGATGAAATTTTCCTTCCTTACATTCAGTCAGAGTTTGCCTTAGTGCAAATTGAATACATTGCCTCTTGTACCCGGTGCATCTCTCAGAAGAATCTGGCTCTGTCTCCTCTGTAGTCTCCCTCTAGGTAGCAGAAGATGGCAATTAGCTTTCCTATTCCCCTTCTCTTTTTGAGGCTAAACAAACCTCGTTATTTCAGTGTCTCTGCCCACGTCATGTGAGCCCAATCATCACAGAATCACAGAATGTTAGGGGTTGGAAGGGACCTCAAAAGATCATCTAGTCCAACCCCCTCGTGGTCCTCTGCTGGACTCCCTCCTGTAAGCTGGACACAGTTCTCCAAATGCAGCCTCATAAACACCAAGCTGAGGTAACTGTCCTGCTTTTCTTTGGAGGTAGGTGTGACATTCGCCTTTCTACTTGACATTGGGGACCTCATCCAGTTACCATAATCTTTCAAATATGACAGAGCATGGCCTTGCAATGACACCAGCCAGCTCCCTCATAACCCTTGGATCCATGCCACTCCATCCCAAGGACTCGTACACATACCCACACTTATGCTGATGCACTTGTTTACGCAGTCTCTGACTTAATCTGCCCCTACCATTAGCAATGTTTGTCTCCTTCAAACTCTGCCACAAGGCATGCAGCTCTGGGAGGCTGAAAGCAGACTTTGACAGTGAAGACTAAGGAGAGGAAGGAAATGAGATCTTTAGTCTTTTCTGTGTCCCCCATGATGAGGTCTCCTGCCCCACCAAGGATTGCTCTGAGCTGGCAACACTTTCTGCAAGAGAGGTTGGGGTGTCCAAGTTCTGCTATAAATTTTGAAAATCTGGATTGTTTCCGGCATTATTTTCATGAAAAGATTTGTGAGAGAAAAGAAAACAGGAGCCTGTGAATGTTTGCAGAAAAAGAGACCCAAACAGACTGTCTCTTGCTGGCCTGTTACTGGTCAGATTATTCTTTACATAATGGCAAATATTTCCCATTTTTTAAATTCAGTTCATAAAAAAATCATTATGCAGGGAAAAAAAAAACCACACAGACCCAACAACTCTTAATTTATTCCCCAGACTGTAGCTCAACACAAAAAGAAAACACAGATGTTTCATAACACAGCTGTAGAGTGAGCTTTTCCAGGTTTGTGAATTTGGCACCCTCCTGCCTCTTTGGGACCAAAATTAATGGTTCAGGGCAGATGGCCCCACTCTGGATGTTGCCCTGACTGTGCTGCTGCAATGGTGATCAGGAAGTAAGCACATGATCCATCAGCAAGACTTAGGATTCAATGGAAGCTGAACCTGAGATAATCTGTGCCATGGGTTTCAGTGTTTAAGTTTTCCCACCAAATCTTAAATCATTTGCAACGACATAAGCAACCGGCATGGACTTCATAGCTGTATGCACGCTATCTAGATCAGAAGTGTGACATATGGGGATTTGTAGGGCTTGTCACCAGTTTAAGCCATTTGTAGAGTATCTGTGGTAGATTGAGTGTAGCTTTTGCTCAACCCTTTGTGCATTAGTTGTAATCCAGCTGCCTGAGGGCTGGAGTGAGTATTGTTGGCATAGCTGTAAATTATGACTTGTTTCAAATGAAGAGAGGGCAGGAAGGCTGCTATTGTCCAAGAGGGTGTTCCTGAGGAAAATTGCCTTGATCCTTATTGTTAAGAGTGATGATAACAGTGCTGTTAACATATATTGCTTGCTGGAGGCAGGTATATCTAGTCACAATGTGGCTGTGCAACACAGGGTTGCTTCCTACAAGAATTCAGTGACTAGACTGAGAATCTCACGGTTTTGGAAAGCATTACTTTCCAAATTTCTGCCATCCCTCAACTGCACCATGTAACCTTCATTTCCCTATTCCTGCAGCCAATTCCTTCCAGATGCAATGCCTCTGGTCCCGTTTCCCACCTCTCCCAAACCACATACAAATACCTCTCTTTAAATTAACTGGCATTTAAATGCAATTTTTCATAGTTAAAAAGACTAGAATTTTATGTCTATTAATGATAACAACAACAAAGATAATGCTGAGGGGGTAACTATAATTGCTAGAATGAATTCTCTGCAGTCTGATCCTGCAAAGTAATCAGGACTATCAGTTCCCATTACCGTCAGTGAGAGTGAAGGATCATCTGTGTTGCATGGGTCCAGCTATACCACATTACAGAACCAAAGTACTAACAGGACAAACCGAACAAAGATTTCCTCTGTGAAGAATTAAGATCACTAATACTAATGCATTGCAGAAAGGGAGAAACTCTGGGTACCAGGCATATCCCCTGTTCTGCAGTCACTACAGTTTACACAAGGAAGCACAGCAACGCCCTAAGCTTTCTTCCTTTGAGACCACAGAAATGGATCAGTCTTGTCTTTTTGATGTGCTTTATCCAGAATTGTTTGGCACACCAGCAAGCGGACACTTGTTGGTTTCTTCTGAGCTTACAGTTCTGTCATAATAGGGTCAGATTTTTCACAAGGGATTACTTAGCTGCAAGGGACAGAAGCGGACAGGAAAACAACAGGACATTTTAAAGTATTAGACATGGCTTTTCTGCTAATAAAGTGCAAAATGAAAGCATGTTTGATATGCTTTTAGAAAAAAGATGAAGGAAAAAAAAGATTTGGATTAAATAGAAAAGAGCAGGATTTGCCGGTAGCAAATGGACAGCATTTTTCAACTCCTGAAATACCGAACATGCTATTGGAAGTAAATACAATAATTAGGAGCACTATGTCAGTGTCCAAAGGGACAGAAGAAAGGAGTCATACTGTCTCTCACTGGATAATTAACCTTCCATTACCATCCAAGAGGGTGGGATGAGATAAGCTGTGTATGTGGCAGATGGGAGGAGCAGAGCAGAGCAGAAGATCAGAGTTGTGTGAAGTCAACAAGACAATCTGTGTATAAAAATGAGAAATAAGGGTCCAGTAAAAAGAAATGCTTCAGCTCACTGCCTTCTCTATTCCCTATGGCAAGAGACCTAATATCATAAACTAGGATGTTCTCACCTCCTTCAGCTCTATTTAACCTTCTTTAGCAGCGATCATGCTCCAGACCTCTTTATTTCCTAGCAAAATCTTGGCATTGTCCCCAAGGAAATGAGCAGTTATGAAACTTTCATTTCACTTATGGAGTAGCAGAGGTCAAAGAGGTAAACGTATTCAGCTATAGAAATCTTTCTGGGACTTTTCAAAGTCTTAAGTCATCTGACAGTTGTTTAACTGAATAGAAGTTAGATATGAAAATACTTCTGAAATATTCACTAACCACTTAGCTGCCTTTTTAGGCACAAATATATCTTTACAATGAGACAGAAATGACTCACTTCTAAAAGTGTTATAGAAACTTAAGGTTAATGCCATATGGTAGGACTTCAGGGAGGAAGATTATAGGACTTAGGCTTTAAGTATCCTTTGGTACCCAGGTCTTCGCAAACCCTTTGCGGGTCCTGACTCTGAGCCTCCCTGGTACGTCAACCTAGTTGCTCAGCAAGAAACCTGAACTTGAATGTTCAGAGATGGAAAGAAACAATGCCTGGCTGGTATCAAGATGACTGCATAACATCCTCAACTCATGGCCCCTGCTTTGTCTAGAGAACAGCTAGGCCACCTCTGCCATGGAGTGTGCTACCTTCTCAAACTTCTTAAAGGTTTATGAAGTGGAGAATCAAATGTTGTTACAAGGCCTAGTTTATAAATAGCAGATGCTACATCCAGGAGGGCTGATTCATTTTGTCTGGCTAACTCTGTGGACCAAGGAGGGAGGCCTTTCAGAAAGACTCACTTGGTTTGGCTTCATGTCTTAAGTTTCCTGGGTCTGCTTCATAGCAATAAATTCAGGGTCTATCAAATAACACTGGTGCTTTCAATATATTAATCTTGTTGAAAGCACAGATGTCCATTTCTTCAATGGAATAATAATAATAATAATAGCTTGTCTTCCTTAGAGACTAGAGTGGTGTGAATAAAAAGAGCTCTGCTAGACAGCAGAGTATGCCAAATGGGCATATTTTACTAAATGAGAAAAACAGCTTGTCACTTCTAATTGTTCAAATTATGTGTGATTCAGTTCTTCCTGCAGTTATTTTTAAAGTGTTGTTAAGAGGGTATAATGTGCAGCTAAGAATAAAAAGGGTGTGAAATTGTTAGCTCCCCTGGTAGGTAGGTGGTGATAATGAACATTTCATAAAGTTCTTGTTAACAGACAAATCTCTGCCGTGCTCAGGAAGCCTCTCATAGTGTTAACAGTCTCTCACTAAGGTAATGGTCCTTAAGGAATACACAAGGGTTTTGAACTGTTGCTTTTCTTTTTCCTTTTTTTTTCTTATAGATGACTTACTTATAGAAATGAGCTAAAATCAGAGCGAGGGGTCAGAACTCCAGGACACCAAGCCTTATGTTGGTGTCCCAAAATGGCATCCCAAACTGCTGACTGTGACCCCAGTGCACGGTCTGCAGCTGGATCACCAGTGATGTTGTGTGCTCGGCACCGTGCCTGTCTCTCCCCATGAGAACAGCTGCAGCAGATGCTTCTCTGCTTGCGTGGCAGTCCTTGTAGCAAGTCTCACTTTCACAGCATGGCCCACACGTCTGGCATTTGGGAACTACTGGCTTAACAAACCTTTTCTGTCCTGTTAACTACCCTTGTGCTTACAGAGGTATATAAAAGGCCTGTTAAAATAGCTAGATTTTCCTGGAATATCGAAGTAGCTCAGCTCACACTGGTAATGAAGACATTGGGTGAGATGATTTTGGACACTGAACCACTACATTTAAGAGCTATATCTCAGCCCTACACCTCTGCCTAAGTGTGGCAGGGCTGGGAGAGCAGTGGTCCCTGAACCAGGTGGCCATGCCAGCAGCAGCTTCTTAGGCTGATGCAGTTTGAGCAGCACAGCTGGGCTTCACCAGCAGCGCCTGCCTTGCCCCTGTGACTTTAACTGCTGCTTTCACCAGGCCATGGCTGTGCTTACAACATCTGTAACCTATGGGCACACATGACAGAGCTGTGGTCACTGAAACTCATGTAGCAGTGCCTGAACTAACATCAGACTTGTTAACGTGGGCGCAGGCAGATACCAGCTCCAATGCCGGCAACGCAGTTGTGGCACGAAAAAGCTCAGCATGAGCTGGCTGCACTAGCACTTACACAGGCTCACAAAAAGTGTTAGAGCCACTGTTGTTTGCAGGGCTATAGTGATTACAAATGGAGGCTTTCTGTTCTCCAGGGAGAAAGTGCAGGAGCTTACCTTTAGATTAAGTATTTGCTACTCATCTGCTCCTCCTTAGACACAGAAACCACTGTATGGAGCACAGATTGTAACCTAGGGTGTGGAGGGGAGATGGAGAAATGGAAATGGCAGTGTGGGGTGTGAAGATCAATGGGAACCTCAAATCCCATTCAGGCTGTCCCAGTGCCCTTGGAATAAGGGCCGACTTTCATTCTTCTTCAGTTAATCAACTTGGTGGATAACCAGAGCCCCTTCAGCCTATGCTGGCAGATTGCTTTTCTGGTAGATATCTTGCAAATCTTGTTATTGGCATTTGAAGTGCAAGCTTATTGCAAGCACCAGAGTTTCTGACCGTGAGTCTTGCAGGTGGTGACTTTTTCAGCATCCTGTAAACATAATTTCTTTTCACACAGTGGGCTCTGGCACTATAGAGTTCAGTTCATGGGGTGACCTCCACATTTGTACTCACCTTTTGTGTGGGATTTCATTCTCTGAGGGAGCTTATCTCATGAACTTTAGATGTTTATGGTGTGAATTTCTGTCTGAGGTAGTCACGCTAAGCTTGCTTTATAGCTAATGGAAATAGATACTTTTATAGTGAGATTTATCTGCTGTCTTTTCATCAGCAACTTAGGAATGAAATGAATCATGCCCCAGCCATCTTCTTTTCTCTCCATTAATATGAGGGGCACTAAGTATCTCGTTCAGATATGTCTACATTAGATGAATCTCACCTCATGTGATTCCCTCTGCCAGGTGCTTGTAACATCATCTGATTGTAATTTAGTTTTCATTGACATAACAGAAACTAAAAATCTCATCAGTTAGGTCTAGTTTGAGGTTAATGAGGGAATTTCTTCCTGTTACCAGCTTGTCTGGGCACTGGAATCGATCTGACCTACACAGCAGAATGAAAAGGATTCTCAAGGCCTGAGAGTAGGCTAATACTTTTTTTAAAAAAAATGCCATGGCAGATTTCTTCAAAGAGATTGAGATCACATGTGTTTGAAAAACATATTGCTGAGTAAGCAGTATTTTATGTCTAGAAGAACTGTTACACAAATAGGACTTCTGATTCTTACTCCTTTCTGTAGAATTGACTTTGTGGCCTTCAGGTCACTTATAGCCAGCCACACTGCCAGGAAATGTGTACTTGTTTTTTTTTAGAAAATGAATTCTCAGTATCTTGAAAAATTGTTTAACAAACAATTCAGAGAACTGATCTGAGGCTTAATTATCACAGCCATTAAAGGCTCTGCGACCTAGAAAAATACAAGAAATATCGATCTTAGGTCTATCTCACTGATGTCATTAGAGTTACCCTCAGCATTATCTGAGTTTCCAGAGTTTATTTGCAACCATTAGCTTCCAAACACCCACAAAATGCAAATGCACCTGATAGGAATGTTTCTTTCTGAGAAGAACTTGGCAGCTCTGTCCAACCTGCCCTGCTCTGAGAATGCATCATTCTGAAGGCACCTCCAAGATAAAAGATTTTGGATCTCCACCCTTTTCTGCAAAAGCAGTCCTTCCTGGATGCTGTAGTTTTTAGTGGTGTTAGTAGTACCACAAAAACCCTGGTTTGGAGTAGGAAAAGGAGAAGGGCTTGTAAGTCCACAAGCTAAACAAAAGCTATAATATAATTGTCCACACAACCACATAGGAGGAATGAGGAAACAATACTTACTTGCCCTACTGTCTGGTCATCATTCAGGTTCTGGGTTCACACTTCAGATGATAAGGGTTAAATTATAATTCACTGGGCAAATGACTTTGAAAAAAAGCGATTATTTTACTATGGTGAATAAGAGATGTTTGTTTCATTAATTGACTACATCATTGGTCAGATCTGTATCTTGAATTATTGAGGCCTCTACTTAACGGTGTCATGAAACAGCAATGTTTGTGGAGGACAGATAAAAGTATTCAGGTGGATCTTCCTCCATCTCAACTCATCAGCAAAACTGTCATCAAGAATCACAAATCTGGAACATGCAAAGTAACCTCATACACTAGCTGAGACATTAGGGGCTGCAAAAATGTCAATTTTCAGTCATGAAATACTTAATATTTGCCAGCAATAATTACTGACAAAAACACACAGCAGTGAGAGTGATGAATTTTACGCTCTTAAAATATTATTGGAGTGTTAAGAAATTTATGGAAGAACAGCAACTCCTGTCCTGCCGTGCCAAGAAAAGAGACTCAAGCCAGTACCAGTCATGCATTAGACAGGGTGCGAAAGTCAACTTTGCAGCACTCAGCTATCCCCAAGGTTGAGAGATAAAAGGCCTTTGTATCGACCATATTTCTGTGCTAATGGTTGAAGCAATTCGTATCAGATAACACTCATAGGCTTACAAATTAGGAAAAGACATACTGTGAGGTGGGTCCCAGTCTGATGTGAGGGTTTTGGAAGAACCCTGCAGGCTCCCTGCTCTGAAGCAGCACCTCCACAGCTCCTGCCAGCAAGAGAGGACAGGAGAAAGGAAGACAACTTGGAAATGACCAGAGCCAGCCACATCTGGACTCTTCACTTTGGTACATGAGTGAGGTACATCAGCTAATGAAGGTTGTGCAGCTTGCAGAGAAATGGGAGATTCCTGTGTCTCTCACAAATAATTTTGGTGCTTGCTGTGCTTACGTGGCTCCTGCTTGGATGCAACCAGCAGCTACTGTGACCCGTAGCCAGGGGGAGGGGGAGGGAGGGGGGCAGGGAGGGGAGGCCTCTGGGATAAAAGTAATTTTAGTCAATAGTTCTTGTCTGGCCAAGAATACATAACAAAAGGCATTCTCAGGAATCCACTGATTAGCAGCTGGGAATAGCTTGAGCTTTATCACTTAATCCAAGCCACACAAGCAAGATTTTTGTGCAGACACAGTAGTGCGTTTAGACAAATGCACAGGCAGGATCACAGTTTAAGACTGCAACCCAGACATACCCTGAAACCTCGATTCCCTTGACTTGAATACTTATATCCAGTACAAACTGTGAGTGAAACCCATCAATCTGAATAGACAAGATGAACAAAGAGAAGTCCCAGGGTCAAGCAGCAGGTCAAAATGAAAACGGAGAACAGAACCACCAGCTCATCACTCAGTTCACTGGTTTGCACTCATCTTTATACAGCCTGCCTCTGAGGTTAGCAGGAGACATGCTCTGCCCTCAAGTAATGCAGGCAAAGAAAAAGCTGAGATTTAGTGCACGAATACAGAACTTTTTGGTGTAGGTTTACATATAGGCATGCCTGTTTTTATAATAGAAAGTAGGATCTAAATTGATACCTGGCTTGTCTGTGCGAGTGTGCATGAATGAACCAGGAATAATAAACTAACCCATGCATAATTCCATGTTCATGAACAACAGCACAATACAAAACATCACAGTGGCCAGTTCTTGTGGGAACCTCTGTAGCAACAAAAGAGCAGATATAACCCATAGCATTCTCAAATCACCTGAAGGTAACAAACCCAAATACCTAGTACATGACTTCCCTAGCGACAGCAAGACAGCTTGTACAGCTCCTGACTCATAAGCACCCTCAGAGTATCAAGAAATTCCCACCAGAGACAGGGAAAAGTCTTGATCAGGTAACCTTTATAGCTTCAAGGCTGCAAAAGATTATATATAAAGAGAAGGGAAAGGCAGTGATATTGAAGACAGTGGAAAATGCCCCCCCAGATGCCTGCTCCAACGAACAGGGTGCTTTGTCCTTGTTTCAGAACCTCTGAGTCCAATAACAATATGCCATGGGATAACAGCTGAGCCTGGCAGCAATAAACGGAGCAGTGGGGAAAAAGAGGTGTGTCTATGGCTGTTGCATGAAAGCCATTCAAAAGTAAATCAAGTATTTTCATCATTTAAGGCTGGGCAATGCTGCTGCACATCCTGATTTCATAACGTGTAAATTCTGCAAGAAGACAGGGTGAATTAGATTTGATCACTGCTTCATCAACTTCAATGCGCTTTGCCACTGGTGTTACTTTGCCTTGCATCTGTCCAGTTGCTCTGCTGTTGCCAGACTCCCATTGCCCAGAGCATCCTCAGCAGGGCTTTCAGGTCCTCAGATGCTGAACGGCTCTGTAATGACTGGCCTGTTCCAAGGGAAAGTCTTCCCCTGCAAAGCAGAGCATGTGTCAAGTGAGGGAGCTCTCAGCACTTCCCAAGGCTGAAATGTCAGGAGAGGGACAGGGACCTATCTCAGTCCCATGGACATCTCTTATCTTTTGGCTGGCTGATCAAGAGAAGAGGGATGGATCTAAAAACACCATCATCCATGGTGGTTCAATTGACACCCCTCCATCCAGCAGCTCCCTCCTTTTGTGCTCTCTTCTCTTCAGATAATCATGACTTCTGCCCTATGCTCACATCTCACCTGCTAACCTGCTCATTCATCTACCTGTCTGCTTCCCAATCTATCCACCTTAAAAATCACTTAGACAATGACACAAGAGCATCCACTCAGACACTAATATTAATTTAAATGAACCAATCTGGATCATCCCCTTGGGTCTGATTCTCATTTATATTTAAAATCAAATTTAACTGATCCAGGAAATGGAAAATCAGATCTTCCCAATTAAATTGGCACTTTCCATTAATGCCAGAGGCTTGCCATTTAGCACGGCAGCAATCGAACAGGCCCAATATGCTGGTTTCTGCATTCTCTAACACTGTGAAGAAAATGATCTTTAAAGAAAGAGATTGAAAACATCTTAGTCAAAGAAATAGAAAGGGCTAAACCACTGAATGCATCTATTAAAAACCCCCAGTCCCTGCAGATGATGTTATTTGCCTTTGGTGTCTGATGGTGTTATCTTTGAGCTGATTCTTTCTCACCTGCTTTCTTCGTCTCCGGTGGTGCTAGAACGACTATGTCTCATTCATAGGGAGACATCCAGCAGGCTTTATTCTCCTCAGCCATCATTATCCTATGCAGGAAAGTCCATGCTCAAAAGATGGTGGTAAAACATTTCAACAGTGTCTATATGGAACATAGAAAACTACGAAAGAATCAGAACAGATATAACAGACATATTCCTGTAATTCATATCTGTGCCTTCAGAGAGACTGGAGAAACCAACATCACAAGTTAGGTTGGTCCATCTTCTTAACAGCTGAGTACTGAATTACATGTTCAGATAAATACACAATTTAAAACTATTTGATTGAAAAATAGAAATTGCTCAGGATACAGATGGACTCATCAATGGGTTGGAAGCGGCTCTTGGGCTGCCTAGAATCACCCCTATATTTAGGTTATACTGTGCAAATGAGAATGTGCACATCCCACATGAAACATTCCTCAAACAACAACAGCACAGACTGACCAAACTGTTTCAGACAGGTACATGGTCTTGTCCAGATCCAGTGCCTGCTTTGTGTCACTGGGAGCCTCTTTTGCTTCAAGGGATGTAGCAGCTGGTGCATCCACAAAGGAGAAGGAAAAGCGGGAGTGAAAACCAGAGGTGTCCCTCCTGCACTAAAAATGTACAAGACACCACGACCCTTGACTTGAGGCTTAAGTAGAAGGAGGCCTGAGCTTCTTCCTGGCCTCCAGCACAAGAAAAAATGGACAACCCTGACTGACCTGCTATCTGAATCTCTTATGAGTTAACCTTCAATTCCAGCTGAAAATATGATTGTGGGCTTACATTCTTGGCTAAGTTTGTACAAATCTACATTGTTTGAAGATACGATTCACTGCCTTTAATCCAATGAGCTCATTTTTCCCATCAAGTATCTGGTGTATATTTAGTGTTCTTCTGTTATCTTAATCTCTAGACTTTTATGATGAGAAGGAAGCATGCAGGTTGCATCTGCAGTTTAAGTGAGAACTTCTCAATGGGAAAATGGCTGAAGCCAGACTGGCTTTTATAAACAATTTACAGTCAGTGCTGGCTTTAAACACTCCCTATGATTCCTTTTTGGAGGCTCCTAAGAACATATTAAGGCTCCTATAAACAGCACTCTCTATTGCCTGGTAATGAAGTGGGGGTGACAGCAGTGCTGGGCGATGGCTGCTGGCATGTCACCATCACACAGCAAACCATGGGCACCCAACCCAGAAGCACTGCAGCAATCAGCACGAGCATGACGGCCACAGAACCTGGGAGGGATGTTCTTTCCAAGGAAGCCTGCTGCTTTTAAATTAAAGCCTGTTTCTCCAAAGACAGCCACGACGCATCATTCAGACACACCAGCTTAGATGGAATAGGTCAATGTTAGTCCACGTGCCTGTCTTGCATCAGGTAGCTATTTCCATGCCTCTTCCAGCTCTCAAAATGACTTGGCTGTTAAGAAAGAGTTAAAAAAAGAGTATCTTCCATCTTCATTAAAACCAAGCAAAGAACCACACAAAAATCCTGGGTGACGTGTGGAGAGGAGACCTTTAAACATATGAAGGGTATGGGAATAAATAGCTTGAGCCTGGATCTTACACTCTAGGGAAGAAAAACAGAAAATGTTTTACAAAATGCAAGAGTACAGAAAAGTGTTCAAGTTTTTATCTCATTGTAAAGAAAATAATTGGCTTGGATTGAGCCCTTCCCTGGGAGTGTTTGCAAACCAAACATTAGACAGCTGCCAAGTGCCTGAAAACCAAAATGTGAAACTGACCTAAAATAAAAGCAAAAGTGATTGCTTTATTTATTTCCATCGACACAGAAGATTAATCAGAGACCTAGATGTGGGGTGAAGTAAAACCCTCTAGATGTGGTTCGTTTGACATCTTAACATGCACAATAGCAAGGCCTCCTATACATGCACTTGGAAGACACAGACACTGCTCAGATGAAATCCACCCGATTCTAAAAGTGGGTGAGACAAGTCATAGCCTTGAAGTCCTCTGATTCATATATATATAAATGTTTAATATCATGTGAGAGAAATCCTCTGCCTAATCTTTAACAATCTGCAACATTACAGTGCCCTTTTCAGTCAAGCACTTTAAAGAACAGTAGAAGCAGAAACAAGAACAGAATTTTAGAGATGAATGAAATAAGGGAAGGCTGGAACAGCTCTGTGATATCTGTGCAGTGGTGGTGATTCCCCAAGTTTCTTGCACACCAAAAGATTTTACTGTTGTCACTCAGGGCTGCATGCCTACAGTCACAGGCACTAGCTAGAGATTACCATGACATGGAGCTTCAAGTGCACTCAGACATTTTTTTCCCCACAGAAATGCAACAGAGGGGAACTAGGTTACCTCTGAGAAACTGGCAGTTCACGCAGATCACGTCTTATTTTCCTCAACACTGTGTGGATGCACTCACCAGCGACCAACTACAACTAGTCTAAGGGATTGTGTGAGTGCTCACAGCATGCTAACAGTACTCGACCACATTAGTAGAGTGCATTAGTGATCTTATTTCTGAAAGTACTGTGCAAATCTTTAGTGACTTCTCTCAATGTTTCTGGGAGCTACAGAATAAGGAATGTTAATAGCATTTTGTCGTTGAAACAGTTGAATTATAGAGAATCAAAAGGCTAAAGAAAGGTCGTATTCCTCCTTCCAAGATTAGCAAACCTAACAGTCCAGAATACAACAGTTATTCTAAGAAGAGAAGCTTTTATTTCCTTAGGAAAGTAATATGAGCTCTATACTTGTTAGGAGGGTTTCCTGGTATAGCAATACCAATTGAAGTTAACTGGCAAATACTTCCTTGTGCAGATAAGGCTTGAATCACTCCAGAAACACATGCTCCTATATTATCCTATGTTCTCCTCACTCTGCTTTGCCATTTCTCATATACATAACCTATTGTTTTCCAAATCCTGTTCCTACTGTATTGTGTACTGCTGTGTGCATGCAGGGCATCAGCATCCCTCATTTCCCTGCTTAGAGTGCCTCTGAACTGTACAGTGAGTTAACAGACACCTAAAGTGCACTCCAAGGGGCATGGGAGGGTAAGACATCTAAGGCTGTGAGCTTGGAAGTTAGTACTTGTGTTTGTTAGAGTGAATCGACAGATTGCTGTGCAGGTCTCAAACCACATGGAAGGTCAGTCACACCAGATCCTACTTAATCAGCTGGCTTTGTTCAGAAACACGATAAGGGAGGGCAAGGCTGGGATACCAAGCTCCTATTGGCAGTTTCTGACAGCTCCCTTTTGTTGCAAAGCAAATGGTATGGAAGATTATAGATGAGAAACTTGCTTACCCACCCACAGCTTGACTTTCTTTCTTCACGTCATTTCTTTGTGTAATGGCATTGCACGGTTGCTCCAGCTGTATGTACAGCTACATCCTTTTAAACAGATCATTCAGGTCTGATGTAACTTAACTGCGCTTGGCAGAGCTTAATCGTGCTCTGCAGCTCTGCATTGTAGCTGGCAGCCTCAGGGCTCTCTAGTGGTAACTTCTCTGTAGGTGCCTCAGCTTCCCTCTTTAGGGGCTAGTGACTTTCTCACAATTGCTACTAGCTACTCAGCATGTGCTCAGTGGGATTCGGGGCCAGGATTTAAAGCCTCTGCTCTTCCCAAAGTGGAGCTGCTAGGTAACTTCAGTTGTAATTTTTTCAATCTCTGCAGGTCTGTTTGTCCCACTTAGTGTAACTATGTAACATTCATGGGAATGGATCCTAAAGGTCACATTTTCACTGCCCCCCCCCCTTCATAAGTTAGCTATAGAGTCAAGAATCTGTCTCACTCCTTCCTATTCCTTGCAACAAATATTTAACTCAGGAGGCTGAGAAACACTAACTTCTGTTTAGCCAGGGGCCTTTGCTTCGATACAGATATAAATCCCTTGATTTTTAATCACACATAAATATGAAGCTGTGTTGCTTTGACTTAATGACTTTCCTAATCATTTGGGTGCTGGCTGTTTTTAGGTGTCTCTGTTAGGTTTTCACAAACAAAAAAGTCACATGTAGGTGTCTGTCTCTGCTGAAGGAATAGTAGCCGAGTGCTGTGTGGAAAACAGTGCCTGAGTAAGTCAGACATTTCTGCATCTCTCCTTTGCTCTTTTCATTTCTGCTTGGTTTTGCAAGCTCACATGGACAACTCATTGCTATAAAACAAGGGAAGTCTCTCAGTAATATATTTAAGCATTCTCACACATTATATGGGGAGCATGCTTAGCTTTCTTAGGGCTAAGGACTCCACTATACGACAAGTCCATCTAATACCAAGATGCTCTAATGTCTGAGAACCAACAAGCATCAAGACCTGTGAGAGCTAACTCGATGACATCTGTGACAGCAATTCTTCATACCACTGGCTATTGCTACCCAAACACCGGATTGTTCTTTCTCTTCCTATTGTAGTCATTTCCTAAGGGCTAAATCCCCATAAAGATTTACTCATGTAGTGATTCATCAAGCAAGAGAGAGGGTAGGTGATAGTTCGCGACCTCACAGAAAAGTTAATAATTTATGAGCAGTGAAACACCTTTAAGAGTGGCTGAGATGGCCTGCCCACGAACCTTAGGTAGATGGCATTCATGTCATACTGCTGGCCTGCCCACCTGAGTCAGTGGAAACTTGAAAATGGGTCCTTCCTTTTCAAACATGAGGCTCAAGCACTTTATTTCATTTTTTTTTCAAGATAAAGCACTGGCTTTACATCTAACATCTGGACATAGCCCAGACAAAGGCACTTAAGTATGCTTGAGCAAGAATAGGGTCCTGTCCACCTTGTTCCTACTGGTTTCTCTAGCTCCTTTCATTATTTTCTGGACACAGTGAATCCCACTGGTAGCTCAATGCACAGCAGGGAATATTGTACTATTATTCTGAGAATTAGAGGTTGTATGGAGGCAATGCAGACAGAGTGGTAAATATCCTTATCTGTGAAATAATGCAGAAATCCTGTGATAGTTCCTAAAATGCAGTGTCATCACAAGAACACTATACAGTACACTCCTTTGTGGCTACTACTTGTCATATTTACATTTTATGTCGCATCAAAAGATATCCTCATGCTCAATCCTTATGCCTTCAACTCACTGTTCAGTTGAAACATCTTGTTCTGAGCTCCAACAATGACAGTATCATGGAACAAAGAGCAGTAACAATCAACATTGTTGGATCTCAAGAGAGATCGCTGGGGAAGACTATTTCATGCTCAGTTCCCTGGGTCACTTATTGCTTCATGGTATTTCCTGCATCACCACAGCTATGGGAAGACAAACTTGTGTGAAGCCATCACCATCTTCCTGCAGGCTTTCCCTGAAGATCTTAAATGTTTCCAGTTCCCTCAAAATCTCCACAAGACAAGTAAGTTTTGGAGCATGGCTGCCTCTGACAACAAAAGTTTCAGCTTTCCAGTGAATTACAACCAACATGAAAGCAAACCGTCTGAGACTGCCTGGATGCCCTTGTTCCCCTCATGGAGAAGACCAGCAGATCAGAACTGGTGCAGATATCTCAACTCCCTCCACAGCTGGGATCCTAAAGTTAACATCATTAAGAGAAGAGAGTGGGAGCGGGAAAAGTAGTCCCTGAAAATCCTCTGCCTTCTCTCCACTTTTTATAAAACGCTGGCTCCAGCACAGCAGAGGACTCGGCTGTACATACTTCTTCCTGGCTCAGGAGAAGGGCTTGAGCACACAGAGGAAATGCAAGAGGAGCAGAGCTGATTTTGGCCCAGGAACGGTGAGAGAACTCATGTGGGAGCAAGACTGATTAGGCAGAAGCAAGACCAGAAGAAAAGACGAGAAAGAAATGCTTTATGAAGAAGAAAACACAAAAGATTGTTTTATTTGCTGGGAAAGGGGTTAGAACATGTGAAGAATGTGCTGTAGGAATTAATGTAACCTTACCGTTCTTGGCAACACTGACAGCACCATTTCTTTCTCTCTTTCACACAAACACACAGAGACACAATGCTATGCACTGCAATAACAGTTCAAAGTTCAAAGGGCAGACATTGTAAAGTATGACTTAGGATTTCTGAACCTCTGGCACTGAAAGTGCTGTAAGACTTCAGAAGTCTTTTCACCCAAATGGTGACAACGCTTGAGCCTCTTCATTAAGTAAGGCCTGAGATGGGGCATTATTTAGGGTGCACTCAAACTGGTTTACGTTCCATTTAAGTCTTGACTTCTATTCATTAAGGAACAATTCTCCCTCATTTTGAAGCCCATAACTAATTAAACTCCTCGCTGTGCTTTCTTGACAGCAAAAATGTGTAAAACCACACTGCCAGGCACTGTCTATGACACTTCCAGTATATCAAGCAGTCACCCACCCCATTTGCCTTCTAGGACTAAAATTTTCTGTGCTATAGCGCATAAAATGAGCATTCTTATATTTTAATCCAAAGCTTATACAAACTCGTGTTTCTAAGGCACTCTGTTTATCTGTTTGAGATGCAGGAAAATGTTCTAACTCAGTAGATCCAAAAGAATACTGGGAAAAGGGATTAACAGCAGCACTAATCTAGAGAACTGAAATGCTTTAAGACAGTCGTGCAACTCCAACCCGTAAGAGAATTATGTATAGAGTAATAGGAATTATGGTACAATCATGACTTTTTGATCAGTAGTTATTCAAATTAGGTTAACCCTAATTCTTAATTTCAATTTCCATGTATGTCTCTTCTTCATTTTTGCTTCTGGAGGCGATGACTTTATGCATTAGGCCTTTCTGTTTACCCAGATACATGTTTGTCCGAAGCCTTTCCATAATCACTGACTAGGTACAGACTGATTCATTTAAGAGTTGTTTTTTAAAGGCATTACCAAAAAGAAATGTATAATTAAGTTTGATAAGCAGGTTCCTTAGGAATGAGTAACAAACTCCACAAGCTTCTCTCCTTCTCCACATTTTCATTCCTATTGTTTTCCCTCCCTTTCCATTTTTATCTGTTTAGCATGTTTTGGTGAGCACGCTCTTGTTTTAATTTAGAGATTTTGGAAACTTGTGTTACGCATGAACTAAACCTTATGTTCCAGTGAGTTTAAGTCAGTAGCAGGGAAGAAACAGGTTACATATTACCATAAAAATTAAAACAGTTTCAAAGCCTCTTTAATGTACACTGCATTGCTTCTGTGCTAAGAGGTTAGCTCCAGCACCAAGGCTCAAGCACCAGGGTTTTATCAATTTTTTACTGAGAATGTCTTCTTATACAACTTCCCTTAAAAAAAAAGGTACTTGAATAAAAAGTTTTAGAGACAATACCTGCATGTATATCAGAATCAACAGCTTTAAAATACAACAATCCTTTAAAACTTTGCTAAGCACTGAAGATTTAAAAATAGTTTTCATGTGTTTTCTTGAAGTTTGTTACTTCCTATTCCAGCACGCATAGTTTCTACATGCCATGTTGCTGCCCTGTTCCTCCAACAGCAGTGACAGCTTTTCAGTGGCTCTTACTGCAACACACATTGACCTTAGATGTACCAGAGATTCTCTCTACCTGCTTAGTGCTAGCTTAAAACATGTACATCAGTTTATCTCTGAAAAAAACCTAACAAACCAGCTGTTTGAATCTTAGTCCTGAGAGATGAGAATTTTTGAGGGCATATTGTTCTATTGTAATCACTCATGTTTCTGAGAAACGTTTGAATCTTTTCCCAGAATTGTGTGACATGACAGATGCTTAGATGTACAGTCTAGATTCCATTTTAACTGTAAGTTTCCATATACTTGCAAGAAATATAAAAAAGAAAAATAAAGAAAAAAAGAAAATAAACTTTCTAAAACCAAAAATGTATTCAGTAGCAATCACAAAAATTATCTGTCCTGATGCTACTTCACACACAGCCAGAACTACCTGAAGGGAAGATACTACCAAGCACGTGGTTTCCTAAGCCATAGCATAACAGTATTAAAAAAGACCAGGTTTTTCTTCCATCAGCCAGAATATTTATTTACAGAGATGGCAGGCTCATATAATAAGATCTAATTAAATCAGACTTTTGCCCTGATTCAGTTGGTATGTAGCCACCTGTATTGATGTAAGCCTCTGATTTAAAAAAGGGTAAACCAAAAGGAGGTTTGCCTTACCTGAAGCATATCAGAGATGAAGCGTTCAATCCTTTTGCTGGGACTTGTAGGCAGATATGTAACAATGATGGGAGGCTACACCAAGCTGAAAAGATGAACAATACGGCACATTTTTGGAATGGCATAGTGCTCTCTAAACATCTGGAGGAGACCCCTTCCCAAACAAATTGCATCTTTTTTACACTTTACCCTTTGTATATACGCTGTTCTCTGTGAGATTAGAATCTACAATTTGCCCAGTGCAATGGAGCCTACATTTTGGTTGCTATCTGCATAGATAAAGGAAAATTCTGGAAGGTTTAATAAAAAATATATATAAATAAACCATTCCATTTTGCTCACTCAGACTGGAAAGATTCCTTTCTTCTCTGGGAAGAATCATTTCTACAACCTGAATCTTAATGGAGGTAGTTTGGAGAAAGTAACAGGTGGTGCACTATGGAGTACAAGGAAGATGATTGCTTGACCTTGAAACACAGAATCGTAGAATCATAGAATGGCCTAGGCTGGAAGGGACCTTAGAGATCATTTTAATCCAGCCTCCCTGTTGCCAGGGTCACCACCTGTCGACTAGATCAGGCAACACATGGGGACCGAACGACTGAGGTTTGAAATGATCTCTAGAGGTCTTCTGGTCAAGCTCCCATGCTCAAGTGTGGCCACCTAGAAATAGCAGCCCAGGACTGTGTCAAGATGGTTTTTGAATATCTCTAAGGCAGGTGACTCCACCACATCTCTGGTCATTGAAGATGACCAAGTACTGGCACAGAAAGTGAAGCAGTGTTTGCTGGTGTTTAGGAAGAATCTCCTGTCTTTCAGTTTGCACCCACTGCCTCATGTCCTCTCACAGGGTGCCACTGAAAAGAGCCTGGCTCCATCCTTTTTACACATTCCCTGCAGGTATTCATACACATTGCTGGACCCCTCTGAGCCTTCTCTCTCTAGGCTAGAGTCCCAGCTTTAAACTGAGCTAGAGTATCAGTTGTACAAGTACGGTATCAGTTTTAAGATAAGATCTTACCAGCCAACCACTGTGAGAAAAACGACATCCTGGATTTTTGTGACTCTGATGGAATAAAGGGCCTTTTTGTTCCAGTCTAGAGATCTTAAAATCTAGTCAATTAGACTATTTAAAACTGCGCAGTTCTCAGCAGTCGGTACTATGTTCCTGTAACATCTTACTACATATTTCTGGACGTATCTCTCCCCAAGGGATAAACATCTCTTTTGGACTAGCTGAAAGACCCAGCATGAGAAACACTGAGACTGAAGTCAGGACTTGTAGTAAGGGACCTAAAGAGGTCTACTTTCTTCCTTTAAGAGATTGATTTCCTGGGAAACTGTATAAAGGTCAGAAGCACATTATGCTCTATGCGATTGTGAAAAAGCCTCTGGACACTGATGTTACATAAATATTTACAACTACCATTACTAATCAAACCTGTTTCCAGCCTTTGCTCCTCCCAAGGAAGAAAACAGGATAATAAGGAAGAATTGACTCGTGAAGAATAATAGGAGTGAAAGTCTAACCCGAAATCACTAATCGAAACTGCACACTTATCTGAACAGGAAGGGACATTATAAAAAAACAACCAAAAATCAAGGAGTATCTGTAATTTTCCAATGTAGATTATAGAACACTGGAAGTCAACTGTGACAAGAATGACAACAGCACCATGCTTTTGTTTTCTTTATTTTACCCTTGAGCAGATAACCTTTCATATTTTGGTAGAGTAGACACGTTGGTGATGATGTTTTTGTGATGTTGCAAAACTCCACTTTCTTCTCATCCCTCTGGGAACAAATTCATCCACGTCATTTAACCACAACACAGCTTTGTAAAGAACAGAAAGACCAGAGGGACAGCAGTTTGTGGGGAAGATGATATAATAGTATATATTGTCTGTAAAAAAGCTAGTTGAGGAACTGTTGATAAAAAGGATATTCATAAGTGACTACATCCAAATTCAGCATCAGAGAACCCAGGCAGAGATGGTATTTGACTCACTTATTTCATATTTTTTTAAGTGATCCAGGATACAAGCAGGAAACTTGCAGCTCTGGAGTTACATGTGACTTGCAAGCAGGTCAGATGTGCCTCCCGTAATGCGTGCTGCAGCAGCCAGCGGCAGGACCTCGCTGGGGGCAAGCTGCTGGGTAATGCGACAGCCTGGCCGTGGAAGGAAGCGAATCAGCAAGGAGCACTGAGGCAGATACTGAATCACCTCGAAACCCAGACACATGCTGAGGTTTGTGACTGAACCCTGACATAGAGTGGAAGCATTGAGATCTATGAAGAATTACTGTTTTTTCCTTTTTTGGGGACTACTCCTAGAGTTCCTCTTCCTTTCTACTCTCAGAAGTGAATATTGGTTGTCCTAAAGCATGCGAGTCTTTTTGCACTTCAGTGGAACAACTGTGCCCAAACATCTAAGGCACTTTTGAAAACCTTATCCACAAGCTACAAACACATGGGAATATTAATTAAATGTGATTAATATAATAGACATCAAAATTGAAAAGAAGAAACTCTTCTCAACTTAAGCCTTCTCATCAAAGAGCAGAGCTGGTAGAAATCGCCAGAGCCTGTGACATTTCAAGTTAAAGTTGAAATAGATTTCATACAGTCATTCCCACGTTTTGACAGTAGAAACTCCTACTACCTTCTGGGAACCTAGATTTTATGGTACAGTTATATTTACTAAGTTTTGCACCTGAAAGGAAGCGCAAAGGAGAAATGCACTTTGGTCTTATTGTAGGCCAGACCAGTATGAACATTAAAACCTACATTGTGTATCCATCAGATAAAATAAATTAGACAAACACAAAAGAAGCAGAACTAAGTTCATGCTAAAGGCTCTTAAAGAAATTACACAATCTTAAAAAAACAAAAATACATTAATTTTGCATCAGTTTCCCAACTATAACCAGAGATTTTCACTACCTCTTTTTCTTATCTCTGCTGCCCATTGAGACACTATTTGAGAGAAGATTTATTACTATGGAGTGAGCAAAAGGCTGACAAAAAAGGCTGACAGAAGTTTGACAGACTAAACTTTATCCAGAAGATTTCTTTCCTACTTTTTCTCTTGTAATCAGTTCCACCACATATGAACACTCAGACTGGAAATATATTTTTCATGATACATGTTCCCAAAGACCGTAAACTTTCTGCAAATTCAGCTACGAGTATTTCTAATTTCTGACAGACTGTGTTTTCAGTCTTTTCTCCACCATTGATGTGGAATCTTGATCCAGTGCAGAAGCTGAAGGTTCACCCAACTGCTTTGTTCTGGTTTACTGCTATGGTCAAGTTTTCAAAGTTAACTCCCTAGGATGCAAGTAGCAAAACAGCAATAAGAAAATGAGAAGATTAAATATTATAGAAATGGTAGCAGGAGTTAAGACTCTGTTGGGCCTTTATAAATGACATAATTTATCAAAAGATTTCCGAGAATTTAAGGGAATTTATAAAAAAGCCCAACAGTTCTGCTTCATGATTGACACAAAAGCCAAACAAGCAGGTCTGGCATTCCACAGCCCGAAAGACAATTGTGCTTATATGACATGAGAAGCTCATCAGAATAGCATCTCTTGATCACAGTTGAAGATACTTGTCTGTTTCTAGATTAAAGTAGCCCATGTTAACACTGGCCACAGGATAATGTTGGAAGCAGTGACACTTAAAACTGCCTGTAGTTCCACTTTTTTGGCTTCCAAGACGTGGCTAAAAAAAAAAATAAATTGAAATGAAATGAACTGTCCCATTTAGCTGATGACATTTGGTCTGCATTATACTTCACAAAGGATAAGCTTATGTAAGTTCTGGAGTAAGGAATAGCCTAACTACCTAGTCCCTTTTTAATATTAGCAAACTTCTGATGTAGAAATTTCTTTTAAAAAATTGAATTATCTGTTTCTATTAGACACCTCACCAAGATCTGCCTCATTGCTAATCAGAGAGCAAAAGCATGTTACCACGTTTGCCAAGCACAAGAATATAGGTAATGAAGTCCATTTCCAGTGACTGCCAGGTGGCTTTAAATAGCACTTTTCGTTAAGTCTTTTAGCAATGCACAATTTGTTTCCTGCATTAAAAGGCACTTGTTTTTCTAGTTGTGGTATTTGCAAAACATCGTGCATAAAATTAGAGGCTACAAGAACTTTGCATACAAAGAAAAGGACAACAGAAAATGTTGCATGGGGATGTCAGAGTCTACCTCATATACTGAGGTGGGAGGGTAGGTAACATCTCTGTAAACCTACTTTTGGCTAAGAGTCCCATTGGTAATTGTTGGTGGTACCACAAATTAAACATTTTATTGTCATCGCTCATTTCAGAATAGGAGCATTTCAAGCTCAGTAAGCAAGTTTTTACTCTGTGTGATCGTCAGGGCAGCTCCATTCCCACATTTCCAAATGGTGCATCTCCATTGCACTAAAACCTAAGAGACACCAAGGATATGTTTCTTGCCTATAGTGCTTCAGCAGGAGCTGTGCAGGTGTGGGATTCATCCAGTCCTTTTGGTTTTGTGTCCTTGTCATTGCGGATCTCCAGATCGTGAATTCCAGTCACATTATTTTTGTTACCATCCATTAGTCTTCTGCCATGTCTGTGCTCTTCTTGTTGCACTGACAGAAGTCACTGGAACTCTCTAGAAAGTTGATGCAAAATTTGATAACCAGTGCTAGCCAGGCCATCCCGAAGAGGATCCACAGGGAGATTACATTCTTGTACCAGCCTGGATAAGTGCGGTCTGGGTTCATCCCTACAAGAAAGTCACCCAAAATATTTCTAGATTGGATCAAGAGGGCCTCAGATGAGACATAACATATAAAGCAAAGACAGTGGAAGTATCACCCAACATTAGTGATTTCTATATAAAATAGAAGTGTGCCATCTGCCTAGCATGTGAACAGATTCTGTAAGCAAGCATGCTTCATGACATGTCAGGAACAGCCTAAAATTCCCTTAGAATTGTAAAGACTATATATAAGAAAGAAAAATAAATCACAAATGCTATCTATGTCAAAGTGAAATTATTCACATTTAAGCACAGTTTCACTTCTCTACTTATCACCTAGCATCACAACACTGTATTAGTATGTAACAGAGGTCCCCTGCAGGCAGAGAGGTAAACGAGCGGGTTTTATGTGCCCGTATCTTAAGGCAGATATAAACGAGCGAGTGGTTCTCTAAGAGCAGGAGGGAAGCGGTCTGAGTAGTCCTAAAACCGTCCAAAGAAGGTCAGCAAAGCTGGTGAATGGTCAACAAATCTTATGAGGGGTAGCTGAGGTAACTGGAATTGTTTAGCCTGGAGAAAAGAAGGCTCAGGGGAAACGTTATGACTCTCTACAACAACCTGAAATGAAGTGGTAGTGAGGTGGGGGTCAGTCTCTTTTCCCAAGGAGCAAGTGATAGGACAAGAGAAAATGGCCTCAAGTTGCACCAGGGAGGTTTACACAGGATATTAGGAAAAGTTCCTTTGCCAAAAGCATTGCTAGGCACTGGAACAGGCTGCCCAGGGAAGTGATTGAGTCACCATTCCTGGAGGTATTTAAGATGTGCAGATGTGGTTCTTAGGGACATGGTTTAGTGCTGGGTCTGGCATTGCCAGGTTCTCCGTCGGACTCAATGATCTTGGTCTTTTCCAACCCAAACAATTCTATGATTCCATGATTGTAAAACCTCTAAGAACAATCAAGCCTTGCCTGAAGTTATGCTACCTCTGTCCGGTTACCCAGCTAGGTACTCTGCGATTCTTTTGGAGCAAAGCCATATATTTGGTGGTCTTTCCACAATGTTTAGTGCAAAGAGGTTTCTACAGGCTAAGTTAGCGTCAGTAGCAATATTAATAATGACATAGGCAAGGCAAAGGAATGAGCTCAGCCCTATGAAGTGACTGGGCTGTATCTGTAAAGCAGCCTGGAATACCCTTACAAAAACACCGGTAAGGTACAGGACACACATCAGTGGTAGCAAAGTCTTTGCATGAGCGTCTCCTCTTCTGCTTCTCAGGTGTCATTCTTTAGTTTCCCTACCTTAGAAAGATTTCTGACTTTCAAACTGAATACCCACAGCACAGCAGACATTATGGAAGGCCCAATACTTCCAGGACAGAAGATGAAGAGCTAACATGTATGAGTTGGTACCTCTATAAACCTGGAGGCCACTCTCAACACCATGTTCCAATGAAAAGTCCACATAGAGCTGGGTTGAAACAGGACATCCATGAAGGTGAGTATTTAGGTATTTACCATGTGTGACTGGTTGTGTGCAGGAACTCTTTCCTGTCCTTACCCACACAGACTAGCAGTTCCCAAATCGTGGTCTGTGGACTGTTACTGTCTACAAGACTGTGATAATTAGTAACTGGAAGTGAAGTCATAATAAAGAGTCAATCTTTCATAACTATTTACTTGGCGTTATTATATATTATACAAGACACATTATATGTGTTTTCAATATAATGGGACCACAAGATATTTCGAAATTGCCACCAAGCCACCAGTAAATATTTGGTATTTACCAATCACTTTGGTGGCAACTACTCTTTGGACTGGCTTTCTACATCGAGGTAAACTTCAACCAAGAAGAATCCTTCAAGTAAATACCTTTCATTCATGATAAATTCAAGGGTTTAAAATTTGTTTGGATCTAAATAACAAATGAAAACAAGAGGGAAGGGCTATTTGAGGCATCAAAGAAGAATGCTTTATCTAGAGGCCATCTGAGAGATATAGTCTTGGGGATGAGAAGATCAGAAGCAATTTAAAAGAATAGAATCATAGAACAATTCAGGTTGGAAAAGACCCTTGGGATCATCGAGTCCAACCATTAACCCTACACTACAAGTTCACCCCTAAACCATATCACCCAACACCACATCTAAGAGACCCTTAAACACATCCAGGGATGGCGACTCAACCACCTCCCTAGGCAGTTTATTCCAGTGTCTGACCACTCTTTCTGTGAAGAATTTCTTCCCAATGTCCAGCCTAAACTTGCCCTGTTGCAACTTGCAACCATTCCCCCTGGTTCTGTCCCTAATTACCTGTGAGAAGAGACCAGCACCAATCTCTCTACAATGTCCTTTCAAGTAATTGTAGAGCATGATGAGCTCCCCCCTCAGCCTCCTCTTTGCCAAACTGAACAGTCCCAGCTCCCTCAATCGCTCCTCCTAAGGTCTGTTCTCCAGGCCCTTCACCAGCTTTGTTGCCCTTTTCTGCACTCACTCCAACACCTCGATATCTCTCTTATACTGAGGTGACCAAAACTGAACACAATACTCAAGGTGCAGTCTCACCAGAGCTGAGTACAGAGGGACAATCACCTCCCTTCTTCTGTTTAGGACTAATATGGCACCCTGTGTCCATTAGGAGGGTTTACCAAGCATATAAATGAACAGATTTTGGAGCCAGTAAGAGAAGCTACATCAATATACAGGCTAGGGACCTATAACGTCAAATTCAAGTACCATAGCCTAGCTTTTATTTCCCACAAAACAGAGAAGCTGTATCCAAAGTGAACATCGGGCCTGTAATAACGTGGTATCTCCCAGAATTTACCCGGTTCTGAATAGTGTCAGAGACCACAATAGTGGAGAAACAGCCTGACAGTCACAAAATAGTGACAATCACTTGAACTCATGTCCTGAATCCACTTATTTTTAAGTTGAAATATAAACCACCAGAACACAAGGTTGTAAGGCCTCTAGATACCACAGGTGGCTGTCACATTCAGTCATTCTCATGCTGAAACTAGTGTATCTATGGCGGTATGCTAGTTACTAAGGTACTGCACAGGTGAAGGTATGCCTGGACACAGGACACGTACTAGTGGAGAGCTTCAAAATTAGTTATCAGGAACTGAGAGAAGTAAAGCTGCTGCTGCCCAGAGTTCAGCATCATCTATAAAAACAGTGTAGGAAAATGCTGAACTGTTAAGTTTTTGTTAAGCTTCATCTGGCTGCCCTTACCCAATCTAACTTGATTCCAGCTCATTTAAGTGTGTCTACACAAGCTATAGTCATAACTTTAATGCATTATAGACAAGTCCTTAAGGCAACCACCACTAAGTTGTACAAGCATCAAGGAGACACTACTAACAGAGGAAAATAGAGAACGTGTAATAAGATGGTTTTGTCTTTCTTTCTCCCAGGGACTCAAGCATGCATATGTTTCTATAATCAATTTGTTTTTAATGAGAAAGTCTTTATCAAAAAGGTGTGTCCTGTGTTTTAGCAAATGCATCAGGCATAAGTCCAAGCCCATTTCCTCTGGTAAAGGGTTTTGGCAACCAAAACTAAGCTGTGCCTGGTGCCTGACAGTCTACACCTAAGTGACTCAAGCTGCCTTTTAGAAAGCAGCTGTTTGGGGTTTTGACAAAGGAAGTGGTCACTGTCTGTTAATGATGATGCAGAGTAGAATCTGCTTAAAACAAATGACTGCTGATGCACTGGAGTGCAGTAAGGGCACCATCAGCAGCTACTGTGGTTAAAAACTTGGCACTCCAGTCTGGTGGTGTAGTCATTCCATTGACAGACCACTTGAATGCTGGAAGATTACTCATTGACTAGGAAATTATTTTTTTGCTCTTCTATATGTGGCATTGCTATCTCAGAAGTCATGCCTTCTCCAATCTGTCCAATGCCTACCACAATATATTTATCATCAGGTGTGTGGATGGCTAGTGGTGTAAACTGCCAAGTTGAGAGTTTCATATGCCACACATTTGTCTTCAATGTTTAGCAGATGAAAGTAATGAAATGTGAACTTACCAATCACATAATCTCCAAAGCCTATAGTGCTGAGGGTAATGAAGGAATAGTAGAAGCCTTCTTCATAAGACCAGCCTTCTTTGTCAGAGAATAAGAAGGGAGGTAGCAGGAGGAACAGTAACAAGCCAGTTACCAGCGCACAGGTCTTAATCAGGAGGGAAGTTTTTTTCTAGTAAAAGGGGGGAAAAAACCAAAAAAAGAGAGAGACTGTGACAAAAGGGTGGAAGGGAAAGTCCATCTCTGTTTCTGGTTGAAGATGATGTTATATTCCATAAAAATCCTGAAACATTCATGACATTTCACTGGAATAAACAGTGAGGCTCTCCAAATGAATACAAACTAGGCATCACCTTCATGAGTCCTAAATTAATGACAGTTTAAAGCCTATTCCACAAATGTTCCCATGTAACTTACATGTGCAATTCTAACTATGACTGATGATAAACAGACCAGACATTCTAGATCTCTGCACGGCTCGAAGGCTTTGGCACTTCTGTTGCTGTAGGGGAAGTCATTCATCACAGAAGTCCTCTCAATTAATAAACAACTTTATCTGACACCTCATAGGACTGTCATAAACCAAATTTATTTGCTTCCAGCTATTCCTGAGTATTATTACCTTTTTGGCCAAGTAAGCAGGCAGGCTGCTCTTGCTAGTCAGAGGATCCCAAACAGCAGACAATGTCCTTTCTGTCTTTTCTTTCCTGAACTTGAGGGTGAGGCATAGCTGTCCACATCACTTACCTGCCAGTGAAACATCTCCTCTAAGTGATGGGCACAATGTTGAACCCCTAACAGCATCAGCTGCCCGATTTCATTCAGGAGTACAAGGTTCAAGGGGATCCCAAAGAGTGCAAACAAGATGCAGAAGATTCGACCGGCTACCGTGCTGGGGCTTAGGTTCCCATAGCCTAGGCAGAGAAGGAATGAGGTGTTAGATCTAAAATATTCTCTCCCTTGCCCTCCTCCCCCAGAGGAGTGAGCCGCCATCTTCTATAAAAGTTAGACAAGAAGGTCACTGCTCCAAAAGGACCTTTTTTTATAAATAACTAAGTTACATCCATTGTTTGTCATATCCTATTGTAGGCTGGAAAATAACATTTCTTTCCCTGCCAATTTTGTTTAGTTCCTTTTCCATTTACCAGTGAATTTCCTCTCGCTTACCCACTGTCCTGGCTGTGATCTGACGTAAATGCAGAACTTCCATTTAGTTCAGTTTTTGTAAGCATTGTTGGAATGGGGTTTGCTGGTAAATGAGCCTGCGTAGCTGTCAGATGGTCTCTGAATCACAACAATAGTGTTTAATTATAACAACAACGTTTTTCTACCTTTGTCCCACAGAACTAGTGAACTTAATACTGCCTCCTTGCTTATACTCCTTTTGTGCCACAACTATCTAACATACCTTAAGTTTAAATTGTCAAAATGTTTGTCCAGAAGTAATAAACGGAGAGAAATTACATTTAACCTGTGTAAAATATTTCAGATCTAAAGAAGAAAAAAGTGTTTGAAATTTTACCTTTTTCTTCTAATGACGTGATCTGCTCTAATAAAAGGTACTGCCCTGCAAGCATAGCCTTTCTTGTATCTTAGACCATGATGGATTTAACGTCACTGCTCTAATATTTGTCTTTCTTGCCCATATTTTCTTTTAAAAATGTCCTGTGAATCTGCAGACTTGTAATTCTGTAACTTCAAGTGTTCTATGCTACAGGAAATTCAGATTAAACTTTGGTTTGTTTCACAGGACACTTTTTCAGCCAGGGGAGGGACTAGCACATGACAAGCATTTCAACAGTGACTTTGTCCAGTCAGAGACCAATGGCCTTGACTATATTTCAAAATCACCTCTACTCATTACATTTGTGTATGTCCATGTACACAAATGATATAACCTGGCAAAGCTTGTATCACAAATAACGCTATTCCCTCCCAGCAACACCCAACTCTTGTTGCAGGGTGAACACAGAGGTGCTCCCACCACTGATGCCTTGCTACTATGCTCATAGGTGGTGCCAGCCCAGGGCAAGTGAGCAGACCCCAGGAGGTAGAGGTCCAAGGGCTGGGCTCTGTACCCGAGATAAATAAGAACACAAACATCTGCAGTTGACTAGATGGAGGCCCATTCCTTCACTAACCTCTGTCCCATGCTAGCTGCAGTAAGCGACTGACCAGCAACATAGAAAGGCTCACGACTATGAGCTTGGGATATCCATGTGCTCTGTGCTGTCAAAGATCTCTCAGCATGGCAAAGTCAACTCTACAAACAGCTGATTGCACAAAAGGACCAGCAAACTACTGCCAGAAAAGGGTCTGGCAGCAAGCTATTTCACAGTAGATATATAGGCTGTATTTTCATCTCATTCCTACCCTCAAAAACTCCAAATTTGACTATTTGGATGGCTTTCCCTCCAATAATTTTAGGCTTGAATGATTTGTGAGCTGCTGGGTTTAATGCAAGTGGTAACATAAAACATACCTCCAAAGCAATGGCCCCAGCAGCCAGTCCCTGAGAGGGGACAGAGCATTGCCTGGAAAGAACAGGATGCTGTTACGTAACTAGAGGCTCTCTTGAAATACAGTCAAAGGGCTAAATAGAGACTGTACAGTAGCCTTAATTCCAGCCCTATGTTCTTTGCTTATAAGCAGCTCCATGACAACTGTGTATTCCCACCTCCCAAAATGTAATTGCCAGCTTCTGCCAGCTTTCACCATTTCTAGATTAGCAGGTGTGATGAGACACATGCAGGCAAGTACATCTGGCAGATGATCCTACCTAAGTGATGTTAAGCAGTATGAGGCTGGTGTGATCTGTTCACAGTGGCCATACCTTATGTCAGTGGATTGGTTCCAGTTTATCTTTTACAGAATTAAGGTGTTTTGGAGACTAGGCTGGACCCAAACAAAAGAGCTGGGGGGCATTTACTGTTAAGGCTGGAGTCTGAACACAAGTAACATATTTATGGCCAGCTATTTGCAAGAGTGGTTTTTGTGTTGTTTTGGTTGTGGTGATGATACTTTTTATTTGGATGAGGACTTTTTGGATGTTCTGTTTTTGTTTTTTTTTTTTCTTTGGCAACGGGTAGGGACAGGGCAAGGAGACACCGCACAGGCACATTTCTCTTTCCTCACCTTCTATACCAAGTTTGAAAACACTGCGTAATGACTTGGGCAGTTCCTTTTACCATAGCTTTCCAGGTTATCGAGTTTCTGGAAAAAGATATCAGACAAGAGATGAAAAAAAGTCCATGATTTCAGGTCACTGTGCAAAGCACAGCAGCCTTCAGGATTCTGGGAAACCCACATACCACTGACTGGAGAGCAATCAACGATTAAGATGTACATTACATCTAATTTAGGGCAAATTCAATGACGTATGAAGGTCCAGTGTGTACAGTAGGCCCAGCACACTTAACACCAAACCTCCTTTGAATATGATTTATCCGGTACCCTTGAACTCAGCAGCTCAAGACAATTTCCTGAAGACCCGTTGAGCAGTTGCTGTAAAAATGCCAAAAAGCCATGTCCCATTAGCTTTTTAAACAGGATGCAAGGTTTGATCAAACAGAATGGGAGACTTTCAGTTATGCAAAATGGCCAGCAATTTACATCTGGCTGATGACACGCACTTGCTTTCGACTACACAAAGAGATGCCAGTCTAGTTATATATAAACCTCAATT
>NW_009732394.1:2875-18003 GCF_000703405.1 Apaloderma vittatum | reverse complement strand
GCAGGAATGGGTAAATGAGATTTACTCTCTTAAGTAAATGGCACGAGAGAAATTTGTTTTATACCATTGTTGCCTATACATTAGAAGATCTGAACCAAGTCCAAAGACTGAAAGAAACTACACAGGCCGCTGTAACACATCCCTCATGAACCTGCTACTGGTATGTCAACTTGTACAAGCCAGACACCACAGAACGCTCATCAAAAACTACCTAGAGGTGAAAGTGTAAGCATTTTCACTGAAACAGCTGGACTAAATGCCTGTGTAACTTCTCTCATTTTGAGATAAAGGGCAACAAAACTCAATCTTCCCTAAAGCAGCAAGAGAGTGGTTTTATTTCTAAATGTTCATATCCACACGCTTTAGTTCACAGGCTTCTGTTACACATATTAAGTATATTCAGTTTTGTTTTCCTGCTTGCCTATTACATTCCTGTATAGAAGTGATTCAGAGGCTCTGCAGACTTGCTATGATGAGGAGACTGGTGCCTGATTAACATATTAAAAGTAAAAGATATCTTCATTCACAAGAGAGTAACCTACTTGCAGGGCCCCTGGCTCAGCTGAGGTAACTGCAACTTCCTGCTACCCGCAATGGGAGATTTGTTCGGCTCCTGTTCTCACTGCTCAGACATAATCGAGTATTTTAAGCAAAAAGTACCTAGAAAGAAAAAGGTATGTGTCTTTCATAAGTTGAAAAGCAAATTCAACAAGTACTTTCACCTGGGGGTGGGGTGGGGGGGGGGCAGGGAACAACTAGATTTAAAAACCAAAAGCTAGAAGAGTTCTCTAATCAGTATCTTTATCAGGGGATTGAGCATTCAAACACATTTTTTGGGAGATTTGGTTTAATTCTTTCTCCTACTCGAGTGTATACAAATTACCAATTCCCACAGGAATGACTTAATCCTGAATTTAGAGAGTGTTCTTGTTGACAGTATTTTGCTTTGAACACCCAGACACTTGAGTGAAGCCTGGGAGCCAGGTATCCCACTTACATCACTGTCGGATCCACAGGGCCAGTGGACAGTTCAGTGCCAGCACTAGAACCAGTTTATTTTGCATTACACATTTAAATACTCAAAGAAAGATGCTCCACGTGTCAGCTGGGGTGATCTCCAGTGAGCCACAATCCTGCCCTCCCAGGCACCAGAGGAAATTGCAAACCGGCCTCCTGTATTGTAGGAAGTGCCCAAACTACCAAGCTGCTCCCAACACCAGCTCCTCCTCTAACATTTTTCAGAAGATCAAAACTTTTCTTGCCCCTGTGCTCCTTACAAGTAACTCAAGTGTTTTTAATAAGGGATAAATGAAACGTTTTTGTTCATGATGAATTCATACTGCATTGAGGAAAAAAAAAATCCAAATTCAGTTCAGATAGAAATGATGTCTTCTTATAATTCAGCAGACATAGTGGGGGGAAAAAAACCAAAAAGATCAAAACTTATTGATTACTCACACAACATTAAGACACATTTGTCTGGTTCTTGGAAAGATGAGCACAGGCCCAGCTTAGCTGGAAGATGTCCCTAATAAAGCTCTCGGTAACCTAGTCTGACCTTGTAGCTGACCGCTTTAAGCAGATGGTTGCACTAGAGACCTTTTGAGGTATCAGAAAACCTGAATTATCCAGTGATCCTTACAGTTATTAGGCCATTTGGTACCACCTACATACACTGAACATCAGCAAGTCTGGGGTTCCTATCCTCCCTCATACTTTTGAATATCTTCATGAACACTAGCTACACAAAACAAATGAATGGGTTTGGCTTCTCAATCTTCTTGTGAGATTTCAGATTATACCCACAAAATCTGCTCATAAGTGTTCCTGCACTTACAGCTAGACATAGCTGTAAGATGGGTAGTCACAGTTATTTCCAACTCATCCATCTACAGATGATGACTTTGCTAACGTCTCCCAACTCTGGCAGAGATAGAAAAAGGACTCCAAAGCCCCAGCAGTTGCACTGACTTCTCATTTTTATGATTAGCACAAACAAAAAAAATAAAAAATTTGATTTTAAAAGCTAATGGTGGCAGAATCTCAGGCACAGTGTCCTAAGTGGGGAAGTTCATTGGAACCCTGACAGGTTGAAGCAGGGTACAGGAGGTGCTCATCACTTTTCATTTTAGCTGGTGCTGTGATGACATAGAGGCCAGTAACTACGGCTGGCAGGTTGAAAAACACATTTGAACAGAGTTGTTTAAGAGTTTTAGCTCTATGAAGTTTCAGGAAAGAGCAAACTTTGGTGACACACTCCTTTAGTGTGTGAAAAGCCAGAAGAATGCTTAGGATGAATACTGGAGTCTTCTATTTGCTATATTTGTACAGTGTATTCACTGGAGGCTGTATAGCGAGTTTGGTCTCAATGGGACAAGATGGCATGCAGTCAGGAAAGCAGACCAAGTTTACCAGCACTCAGGAGTCAGCTCAGAGGATGTTGCAGTAAGTGCTTCCCCCCACATCCACCAGTGACCTCCAACAGACCATTGTGCCACATCCTACTTGGCCAAGCCTTTAAGAGCAGCTCTGCCAGCTGCCACAGGGCAGGGAAAAAAAAAAAAAAATCAATGCATCAAAGGTGTAGGGCTCTTAAGCTGAGAACTCCCCTACCAAACCTGAGGTTCACAGAGGATTTAAACATGAAAGTGGTCCTGGGCTGTTATTCCATGTTTTAACTGCTTCAAGACATCAAGTTGCTTTAACTGGATCCCAGTGGATCATCAGCCAACAACAGGCAGAAACTGGGCCATGTCTCAGGAGCTCCACCACACACTGGGCAGCACTACAGATAATCAGTCTCAGAAAAACTTTTGCTGGCCCAAAGCCCTACACTGCCAGGACTTCACAGCTCTGAATAAGCTGTTGGGTTTTTTTCCTATGGGAATCACCTGCAACAACATATTACATGCCTGTGACAAAACACTAAATACCACTCCTCACTTAATAGCATGTTCCTTGCCTCTTCATTATCCGCTAGTCCTTTCGGGGATTGCTGTCAAGAGTTATTATACTGTGTTAACTAGAGAAGGAAAGATCAGGAGGAGGGTGTCCTCTTCCTTTCTTCACTGTGAGATATTTTACTGGCTCTATTTGTAATTTTAGAAAGGGCTTTTGAAATTCATACAAATAAGTACTTACCTTTACCACCAGAAAGTGGTAAGGCAGCACTAGGCAACAGCATCCATCCACCCAAGACAAAGGGGGACATCCAGGCTAAAGGACAACCCTCTTCCTACTCTTAGGCTAGCACAGACAACCTCAGTCTTATCACAGGCCTTTTCCCTAGCACATTCTCTGAAATTACATAACCCTTTGGCCCTTTGACTTTAGGAACTTTCATCTTGTGCTCCACTCTGAACTTGCTTTGACCTCTGGTCTGTTAATCTAAACTAACTAGGAGGAGAGTAAACACAGAAAGGAGACGCTTTGTGTTGGCAAGGAATAAAGATGTCTTAGGGACAAAACCAGCAGCAAATTAGCTTCTCTTTCTTTAATCATGCTTAGTATTACAGCTCTAAAAGAACTCTGACGATGATTCTTTAAGGCACTGAAGAGAGTGGATTCCTATGGAAATACTTGCAGAAGATAAGATAACATACAAGATCTGGGATGACATGATACGTAAAAAACGGCATTGAAGAAATCGCTTAAGTGTAATTGTGGGGAAGAAGAATCAGCAGGACAGGGCTATTCATCCAACATGATCAAAACTTAAAAATGTAGTTCCATTCAAATTATGAGATTGCCTAAAAACTACATAGGCTTTGTGATATTACTTTCAACGACAGATTTTGGTTCATACACAGCTGTTCTTTAGAGCTTTGAGGTTCAGGTACCAAGTGTGTATAGCCTGCAGGCTAGAACTTTATTTTTTAAATTAAATTTGCATACTACTTTTAATCACTAGTGGAAATGGGGCTCATTTTAAATGGAAGAAGGGTACAGGACAGAAGATGCTGCAACATGGAGATTCAAACTACGTTAGCGGGGAAAGAAGCTGATGTACCTCAGTTGTCATTACTGGAGAA
Organism: Apaloderma vittatum; assembly: GCF_000703405.1. Lineage (NCBI taxonomy): Eukaryota > Metazoa > Chordata > Aves > Trogoniformes > Trogonidae > Apaloderma > Apaloderma vittatum. Next base: position 13,972 of record NW_009732394.1, on the reverse strand, counting down.
AGCAGCCAACATGTCTTCCTGTGTTCCAGTGACTGAGTATTCTGGTGAGGACTTGAGAAATGTACCAAAGGAGGACTTGGAGTTGAATCACAAAGATTCTTCATAAAAATCTTGATGTAATATCTGTAAGTTCCTAAGAATCTTTCTTCTCCATTACCATTTTAATTATACTCCTTCTGAACTCATTTGCCAGAATGCCTTAGTTTTTAACTCCTATACATTAAAACTTGTGAAGCTGGGCTTGCCTTCAATGGTTCCATATTCACAGCCTGGGATAAGCTTCTCCTTGCCACTTAAGGCCCCAAAACCTCAACAAATCCTTCTGAAAAAAACCTTCTCAATTGTGTGATTTACCCATAGCCTTGCCTTGCACATGAAGCTTCCTACTGTGAATCCCTCATTTGAATTTCATTTTTGGAAAGGACCTTGTTTCTTTACTTGACATAATCAATTACCCTTCTCAGTTGTGCAATGATGTCTGGATCAATGAGGCTGTATCAGCCACTATCTCAACTTGCATAAAAAGAGGATGGGTAACAGACCCAAGGTGAGGCTCTGTATCTTCCTCTTCTACAACATACTCTTAGAGTGTTAAGACACTAACATGTGTGCAATTAACAATTCAACTTGAAAAAGCAAAAGCAAGGGCAATTATCTGCAATTCTCTGCACAGAGCTAATTTAGAATCATAGAATGGCCTAGGTTGGAAGGGACCTTAGAGATCATTTAATCCAACCTACCTGTCATGGGAAGGGATGCCTCTCAACTAGATCAGGCAACACACAAGGACCGAGCGGGGATCAAACCTGTGACCTGGGTGTTAATTTGTACAGCATTCTCAACTCCACAGTTAAAAACATCATGAACAATCCCTAGAATCACAGCACCAGCTTTACAGTTATGAAAGATAGCTGTAATGTGATTCTTTTTATTTGTCCCATGCTATCAAATAATTCCTGCCACCCATCATAGAAGGGAATTTACTTTAAAAAAAAAAAAAAAGAGGAAAAATGTAACTTAGGCTTTCATGGAGTAACAGTCAGAAACCTTTAGTATTTAGTCTAGATCTTTGCCAACATCACATAAAATCCCTTATATTTTAACATGACAAATTTGATTCTTCCTGAACGTCATTAACTTTAATTGGTTGTGGTAAATGAGAGTCACTATGACAGCTTTGAAACTGATGAGGATTAACTACTGAGGCGAGCAAGGCAGCTCTGAGCAGGCGATGCTTTGTACCAAAGGCTGGAACGCCGGAAACCCGCAGCCTGTGTAGCCCATCTAGTGAGTCTCCACTGCCACCATCTGGTACCAGCCGTCCCTGGTAGTACAACTTACCCGACAACACGGGCAAAGAAGCAGGGCAGACAGACAGACGAACTGAGTCACAGGAAAGTGACACACACTCCCCCACATGCAGAAAACCTCTCTGAATTCTTGTTTGCAGGTTTAACGTTCTAAAGTGAATGTATCTTCACTAACAGAGAAATCAAAAGAACTCTCTACCTGAGCAAAAAAAAAAATAAAATAAATCCTTAATCTAAATTGCCATTGAAGAGAGCTGACAGCTTCAGCACAAACAGGAAAACAGCTAGAGGTTTTTTTAATATTCAATTATATCTCCATATACTCTCCCCACAATGCTTTTTATAATACTAGGTAACACGATAGGAAAAAAAAAAGCAGGGTAAATTATTAAAAGTTCTGGGGACTGAGGATATGCACTGAAAATAATTAATAGTATCTGTCTTAAGCAACACTCTCCCTAAATGCATTTTGTTGCTTCCTTTCTTTCCCCCATCCCCTCTCACCACTCTGCTTATTTCCATCGTTCTTTCATGGCTTTGCATTACTTATGCTGAAACCTGACTCAACTGAATTGTTTAATTTATCCAGCTATTTTACTTTCACCTAAACAAGCAGTTCTTCACCCAGTACGGGTAGTAAAATGAAGGAATAATTCATAAATATAGCCTCTGAAGATTCAGCAGCCAATATTAAAGAGTTTTTTCAAAATCATTCCTTCTTCTTGGGACAAGATTAGAAATCATTCCTGCACGGCACTGACAAAGCATTTCTAGGCCTACGTTCACAGGTGCTTATCTACTGCACGCTAAATGAAGCCCTATAGGGCTGAAGCAGTGTCTGATTGAACAAGCCCTCATTGCCATTCCTTTCTCACCTATGAGTGGCCTCGAGAGCACAGAACTCTTACCAATGGTTGTTATTGCAGAGATGGAGAAGAAGAAAGACCCGCTGAAGTCCCACCTGCCCAGGCTAGTGGTGTTTCCCTGGAGGGTTATGCCACTTTTGTAGGCTTGGATGATACCCTGCAAAAAGACAATATCATGAGATCCTACAAACCCCTTTATGGCAAGTTCATGTGACTGGCATTTGCATTGCTGCCTGGTCACAAAATATAACTACTTCCAGCTCTGTTGTTTCCCTTTCTAATAGAGGATATCTTGTGCCTTAGAGACCAGAGTTGAGAGGTTAGAAAAGCCAAAAGCCAGCATATCAATTTTTACAAAATAAAAGAAAGTTGCACATGCACATGGCAGATCAGACAGGTAAATGTGGAAGAGATTGGAGGGCAAGTACTACCCAGAGAAAGCCTAGCCACATAGTAAGACTGCCCTATGACATATTCATTAGAAAAAGAGTTTCCAGATAGAACATTCTGATGGCAGAAGTCTCTGAGTAGCACACATATATGCACATGTACAGGATACTGAAAAGCAATGTTTATGGTGTGATGTAGGAGGTGTAGACTATGCAATCTACTAGTATTGGGCAATATGTGCCCACATCAGGACTATAACTATGAATAAATTGATTAGATTAGCATGATGCCCAATTCTGTTCAATCCATCTGGGAAAGATTCAAAAGCCACTGTGCTGAAGCATGCAGAATTGTGACAGTGAGCTATCAGATGTCTGAATAATGCCTACACCTGACTATATCTCCTCATGCCACTATAGTTAATGACATTGAACTGAGTTGTGTCCAAAACAACATCACACTATGTACACGAAACATTTCACACCCACTGACCAAGAATTGAGAGTTGTGAGAGTTGTAAGAGTCGCAAAGTGTAGCCAAGAAAGGCATGCACATAACAAATAACACGACCCCTATCCTGACAATAGGGCTGCTGATAAACCTTTCACTGTTGCTAATAAAATGTTACATTCATCAGTAAGCCAACACTTCAAGCATGCAAAGCAAGGCAGCTTTGCTCCATTTTACTGATGTAACATGCTGTAAATGATTTATATAATATTATAAAGGGCTACGAATTAAAAACTGTTCCCAGAGATCCAAGCAGTAGAGCTACTAGTTCTCACATCAACGGGAGATTAATATATTTCTCTAAGTAAGAAACACTTTCATAGTTGCATTCTCAAAAATATCTTCATTTACTCATAAATCAAGGTAATTTGAGCCATTCAGGGTAACATTATAATCTATTAAAATCTGACAATATGCTCTTCTCTGCACAAGACAGAGCAGAGAGCCCTTGCTCTGCAGAGGGCTAAGGACCTGATGCTATATTATATTATGCTTCCTTCTGTGAATTGTTGCCATAACTTGAGGGGAACAACTCACAGAAATAGATTAGCATGCAGCATGAGTGACATGAAAGAATCAAACACCTCCTCTGAGAAAAGAAGCCTCCAGCAGGATTTGTTCCAGGTAGCCATCTACAAAATTTCCCTCCCTTACCCCCACCCCTTCTCTCCAGGGCTAGTGTCCGCAGGGAGGTTTATCAGGTTGCATGGGATGCAGGCTCTGACTTTTCTCTATCCTTTATCTCTGATAGTACTTGACCTTAGGTTTGCAAAGCGTAAGAAGCTCTTCAGATAATAGCCTAGTCAGGAATCCCAAACCCCCTGAATATAAAATAGCTCTCAAATTGAATCATATGGCAAGAGAGACACTGGAAATATACTGTGATTTGTTTTTTATCTCTCCAGAAATTACTGGTTAAAGTTAAAAATTAAAAGATTGTTATTCTCTTAAGTTTTCCTTCTGCAGTCTGTGATCTCTGCAGTTTTAAGTAGCTAGTTTTGAACATGTATACACCTGCTGGAACAATAGTCCAGCTGTCAGAAAAATTTATAATCAGAGAGACTCAAAAACCCTCACAAATACAGCACATTTTGTTCATTCTCCCACCTGTTGTCCTACTCATACAAGCTCAGCAATTGATAACATTACACACATCAAGTTTTTAAAGCCAGAAACACTGAAGAACCCGAAAGGATTGCAAGAAACTGTGGCTGAATCAGCCCAAATGGAAATTTCTTCATGCAGAAAGGGGAAAAAAACAACCTTGGCAAGACATGTGAGAAGCAAGCAGCAGTAACCAAGTCATTAAATGTTTAATTTCGCATCATGACACCTCTTCTGTTTTGCATGGTTTAGAGACACAGGGCAGTTGCAAGCACCTATGCCAGCTTTGCAGTGATTTATAACAGCGCAGTGTCTCAGAGCCCTTGTCTTCACCTTCCCCGAGGTGATGCTACTGCCAGGAAGAACCCACTTCAGCTTATCCACAGACTCCTAACACAAACTGTTTGCACTGTATGGCACAGTGTTCCCGAACTCATCCCAATGGGAAGGGAAGGACCATGTAACTATTACTCATTGGCAGAGAGCAAGTATTGAGTTCACAGTGCCAGCTGTTTGCTGTTCCTGGGATTGAGGCACTTCATATATTTGTGGTAGGTCTTCAAGAGCTCTCAGCAGTAAACCTCTGGCTAAGCATTCCTTCCTTAAGTCTTGTCATCAAACACCCAGATAACATCATTATCCATTAGGCCCACAACACATGCCACAGCCCTATATGCAGACCACTGAACACTCATGCAAATCAAAGTCACTTGAATAAACAGACACTTCCAGGAGAAATGTCAGGTTCATTACTATTAGGAAGAAAGAGCCACAAATGCCATCCTTAAAGGAAAGGATTCACAGATAGTGGAGATAATAATAATTTTTTAAAAAAGCCAGTATACTTATAACATCTAGAATCAACCTTTGACACAGCAACAGTGGTGACAGACAATTAAAGATTGATTGTTTTGGGAACAGTAGAACTAATGGAGCTTGCCTTTCTACAGATGTTCCTATAGAGGTGGATTCACAAAAAAGCAATCAATAGATAGCTATTAATACACAGAAATCACTTGTGACACAGGAAGTCATTGGATAGCAAACTCCTGAAGGCTGAGAATGCTTTCAGGAGTATATTGGTGTATACTTCCTTTAATTTAATATGTTCCTCTAGACTTCTGCTTTTCGCTAGTGCTCTTTTTTCACAGAAAAATTAAACATGGTTTACAATTTTTAACAGAACACAGAAACAAACAGCTCACAGACACCAACACAATAGCTGAATTCTCTGTACTTTTCCCATTGAAGAGTCACCAATGATGATGATTTAAAAAAAAAAAACCAAAAAACACAAAACCAACCAACAAACAAAACCACACAGAAACTTGAAGTATATTTTGGCCTGTGCATTCAAGTTTTTCCTAAAGAGGAACTGGATCGTTCACATCATATACGTTGGTTCCCTTCCCCTGCTTTTTTGAGAACCAGAGACTTTGTTTTGCTTTACAGTGATTTTGAGGAGAAACACAGGGGAGGGGCAGTCCTTCTTCTTTTAATTAGGCTAGTCATTTATACAATGTCTGCTCCAAAACCTGATACATTAAAAGGCATCTAGCAGATCAGGCAAATTTGCTTTATTATATTGGATCTGAAATGCTACTTCTAAGACACCAGCCAATATCATCAACTCTTCAAACACAACAAATCTTGAAATTGCAACCTTGATCTTGATATTTTGGGAACTTGAAAGGACATGTGTGCAGCTAAGAAGAATAGGAAGAAACCAGTTGACTGTTAAAATCAGAAAGAAATAGAACTCAGTTCTGCTTTGGTTTCTCCTGACAGACAAGCTACACAAAACAACAACAACAACAAATGTAAATCCACTTCTCTGCTCTTTTATTTCCCTCCCTAAAATGATAATTTACAGTTCACAGCAACCGTATCTTTAGTGGACAACGTTTATATCATTTTAAACTGCAGATAAAATTTTCTAAGGAAACTACTGTAACTGCTGTAGGATTGACAAATTAGGATATTTTAGACCCTTACGCCTTTACGAGTCAATGAAATTTCATTTGCAGGCTGCCACATTTTCTCATCAAGTGGGCTGTTCTATTTCTTGATAGCACCATGCAAAGTCTACTTGTCTGGTCAAATATCATCATAGCTGGAGATTAAAAACCAGTATGACCTCCATTCAAAGTAGTCCATTTAAATGCAGACGTCTGTCCTGCCACCTTTGTGATAAAACATGCCTCAATACCCAAATCGGGCCTCTAGCTCCATTTTGTCCAACCATAACCTCTGAAGCTTCAGTTAAGAGCATCATAAGCTAATGCTTGCAATCACACACTTTGTTAGATCACTATATCCCAGTGCAAATCAAAGCTGGGTTTTGTGCATCCTCCTGCAGGGAATACCCTCCTTTAATTCCAACTCACTCGTAACTTCATGAGGAAGCTGTGAATTTCTGCTGACTCCCTTAGCTAACATATTTCTGACTTATCACACTTACTTTAGAACAGCAATACTCCTTCTTTCCTTCTCTTCTACTATCAGTTAGAATAATCATTGCTGGTTCTTCCTGCAGGACCATCCAAACACATCATCTCAGTTTCCTTATTGGAGTTAAAAATAAATTAATAAATAAATACAAATGATCACTGTTTCAGCCTGTCTTTTAGCCCTTCACAATTCTGGGGCAGTACTTCCACAAGCAACTGATAATCAGTGCCTCTTCTACCCTGGAAAAACCTCAACAATCTACACAGCTTTGTACCAGTAAATCCAATGCAGTTGGTCACACTACCAAAAAATAAAACACTTGATTAAACTAAACTCTCAAAAGATCTCTTTTGTTCATATTGTCTAGTTTAAAAGAAAAAAGAAAAGATAGTTTGCTGGTTCTACCAGGACACTCATTTAAGTATCCAGAAGCAGAGTTACACCTTCTTCTTCACAGCAAATTACAGGTTTATTCTTTTCTGCCTGCTGTGGAGCTGCCCTGTCCTTCAGCCATACGTATAAGTCTCTCAGTTACCATGTGTGCTGCGTTATCAGTTCAGGGCAACTCCCAGCATTCTCAGTTCACACATTTCCTCTTCTAAAACCTTCTTATCATAAGTGGGCCCCTCCAGCACCAGCTTGTGGCTGCAGGACAGCTTCTGATCACCAACTGCTGCAAAAGGGAGAAACATTATTTATCCTGACCTCCTTAACACCAGCTAAAAATTTCATCTCTCACCTCTGTGCTGAGTCACAACAGCATATGACTAGGGTACAGCTTTACAAAAAGCATTTAAGATCAACAATAATGAATGGATGCGTATATGTAAACTGACACTACTTTCCTTGCAATCTCTACTTCAGAACACTCTGCTTCTTTTTTTCCTATAATCCTCACAGTGAAAAATAAACTTTAGAAGTACAGTATATAAGTGATTAATCAGACTATTTTTCCCCCACAAGAAGAGTAAGATACAAAGGGGGAAAGTGAAGCTCTGGAAGATTATGATCCTACCAAGGATCTCTATTAGAAAACCTGACTCTTAAGCTCAACATTTCTTATTTCTAGGGAGGAGAAGAGAGGGGGAAAAAAAAAAAAAAGCCACTTTTTCTGCAGGAAAGTGACACTGAGGGAGTAACAGAAACGACCCTTTGATAAACCACAGCTTGTCACTACCGTTGCCCTGTGCTTCTAAACTATGGCATTTTAGCCAGAGTTCACAGTTATCTTGAGATAACTGTGATACAGGCAAAAGCAGTGTTTCCTAACTGTACTTGAAAGCAGTTCTCATGTAATGTAAAAACCTGCAAGTGAAATGGGATAAAAAATTTCATTGTCAAGTTCAGTTGAAGTTTACACGTTCACATACAAAAAAAAAAAAAAAAGAGAGCTGTTCCAGGGAGCACATGCCCTCCTGAAAATTGTTTGCCTCATTTCAGACATTTCCTCTCCACACCTTTGCAATCTATCAAGCAGGAAAAGGAGGTGTTCCCAAGGCACCAAACTACTATTTAGATTAATGAGAAAATATAAACTCACACAATTTGCACCTGGAAATTCTGTGCAATGTTGGTATACAAGCATTCGTTTACATCTCACAGAATACCAGCTGTAAATCAGAAAATTATTAACATTAACTCTAGTCTCAGATTGCAAGGACAAAGTTCAATTAACTTCAAAAGAATTGAAAGATAGATTACAAGTCACACTTTTCCCAGCCATGAGCTCTGATCCCCTGTCCATGCCTGGAATGGAAAGTTATCTGAATTCTGACCAAAAGAAGAGCAAGCACAAGGTGTGTTATGAATTCAATGGAATCCAGCTGTTTAACTTCATGTCACTTGAGCAGCCAGAGACCTGATCAAATAACTGCCCCCTCACCGCCCCCAACCATGTTTGCTAATGTAATTGGTACCAGTTCATCTAAACTAAATGAATCCTACCAGCAAAAGCACTTAAACTTTGCAGCTTGGTCTGCAGTATGGTTTCTGGAATTCATTTAGACTTTTGAACAGAAAATGAGCAAGACGTAGTGAAGCACAGTAATGCTGCAACCAATGCTATCCTAAGCCACTAGTACTTTTTCTGAAAATTGACCTTTTATATCAATGAGGAATCTGTGGCATAACTCACAGGACAAAGTCAGTACTACTGAATTCCAGTCGCTTCCCAAATCCTAATGATACATGCAAATAGAAAGCTGAGCTGCAACAGAAGTAAGCAGGGTCTGTTGGAAGCAACCACCTCTGTAATCAACCAAACAGAGCACAGCAAGTTGCATCGCATCATCCCTGTAAAACTGACAATTTTTCTCTAGCAGTTATTTTTCTTGTAGTAACATTTAGAAAGGAAAGAGTATGATAAACAAGTACCTGTAGGAGTAACCCACATCTTCAAACAAGGGACAAGAATTACTTTTTTTTTTTTAAGGCCCCCATCTTTAAATACCCACTGCTTACACTGTGTCTCAAACCTTCCTGGTTGGACAAGCTGAGACAGTTATCAGTTAATTCTAGCTTGCTGCACTTCAGTACTTTTTACTTACCACCAATCCTGACCGTCTGTAACTGAGAATTTGATAGTATCAAAGAACATCTCTTCAGGTAGACATATATAATAGGTTTCTCTGCTCCTTCTGTTTTTAAACACAAGTTCTAGACACCACATCAATACCCGGAAGACCTAGGAATGAGTCAACTAACAACAGTTCATCAGTAGGTCTTCTCACTTTCCAAAAAGCCTAAAATTGTAGTGCTAACCTATTGCCTTACAGAGTACTGCGTGTCTACTACCTTATTGAATGAAAAGATCTTTCTCTCCAGCAGCTTCTGTCAAAAGTATACTATAAAACAGCTTCTGTCAAAAGTATACTATAAAAGGTTATTATAAAGATAGAATGTACTCCTGGTAAGGTACTCATAGTTCTTCTTAATTGTCTAGAGAAGAACAAACTGGCTATAACCTAACCCAAGTACTAGTACATTTTGATAAGAAGGAAAGTGAAAAGAAGATATATAGGGGATTAATCCTATTCTATCTGTGACAAGCCAATGGATATTTGGCTAAAGTGGGTTCTCTACAGATGTCACTGCTCCACAAAACCAAGAGCCAACGCTGTTCCTTTAAGTCCCTTATAACCAACAGGTGATCTACAATCCCCTTACCAGTCATTGCTGCATCATCTGTGAGCAAGATGATTTTAGCAAACTGTGTTTGTGGGTTTGTGTTTCCTGACATCTGGCACAAATCTCTGCTGGTTCAGTGTCAGTGCAGTGATGAGGATCTTTCAGTCACATGAGATCTCATTGGTCTTGTAAACATGAACTAAAACTGTGCGTTAGTTCTAGCTGTTGACTCTGGAGATAACAGTATCTAGATCCACCTGCAGGCTTTCAGTTTATGGCCTGCCTTTTAGCATTAGGTCCTTTTCACTACACCTTAAATCTTATAAGAAGGAAATATATTTATTTCCTTTAGATTAGCATTCATTTTCTCCTTCCACAACACTATACCAGCTACCAGGAAGAAAACTATCTCTATCCCAGCTGAGACCAGGGCAGTAAGTAACTGGGTTTAAATAGCATTATGAATCTACAGCAATAGAAAGTGAATAGAACAATATGATAAATGCAAAAAGAAAAGGAAGGGTAGTATGGAAAGGATGTCATGGTAACAGCCTAACAGAGAAAAGGCACTGTGCCAAGCCTGGACCTATAGCAAAGGAGATACTGAAAAGTACAGCAGCTATAGCTACACTGGTGGCTGCAACCACTAATAAAGTCCTCCAGCAGGAAGCCAGCTCAGCGAGTGCAGAGCTAGATACACTCAGCCTAGGCAGTAAAATAGACTTCTGCACTAGAAGTGCATCACACGGGGTAGTGCATCTAGGTGCCTTCTGCACTCAGAAGGTCAGAGAAGGTCTCACCTCTAAGATATAAGCCAGCAAAGAAAAGTGTCCTCTGTGTGCAGTCTCACTCTCCGAACATTTCTCAAATCTGGAATCAATGTTATTTTTCCTGAACAGAGACTCTTCTCTACCTTTTTTCCCCAGCTGAGTCCAGCTACTGTTCTTCACTCTGCTGAGGGGATATCACCTGAAAGCTGCCTTATCATTGCACCTGTTTCCATTTTCTGCAAGTCTTATAAGGAGCTTCATTTTGTGTGATCTCACAGCAAGTAATTCTTGCAGGTGAAGACCACCACCACCATATTTATAATAAAAAGCCAGATATTTCCCTTTGTATGGTGTCTAATGGCTCTTAAGGAACTGTTTGCTCTCGCTATCTTGCTCCTGGTGAACATATGTTCACATCATAGACTGTCTACAATGCCAGAAAAATAGCCTAGGGGTTAGATGGGTCAACAAAACCAAACCTGAGCAGATATTACTGGATGTGTATCAGAGGGACACGAGGCCAGAGTCCCACTGTTGTCCCCAATGTTGTTCTTGTTCTAAGCATAAGTA
>NW_009732394.1:241-2844 GCF_000703405.1 Apaloderma vittatum | reverse complement strand
AAGAATGCCAAGACAAATAAAGGTCAGTCTTCCCTGCCCCCTCCCCGACATATATGTGTACACACACACACAAGCCTGTGGTTTTTTTGCTTGTTTATACATAAAGCATTTACACATGCTACCTTTACCTATTTAGGAAATATGAAACCATTCAGCATCCTGCAGGGGAAGAGCCAGCAAGCCCCTCCAGAGAAAAAAAAAAAGTGACCAACCAACCCACAACAAAACAACCCCCAAAAAACCCACTAAGAAAGACCACCAAACCAGCAGGGTCCCACCACTACAGATGTCACACTTTCTAACAGTTTTGTTCTCTGCCACTCAATTTTTGTTGTCAGTCTGCTACTTCTGTTTTAACTAGAAAATTATGTCTTCACTGGAAAGGATATGATCCATAGAAATTACTGAATGAGAATTCACTAGTCTAGCTACCAAAGCATAGTCTGCTTGCCTTTGCCTTTCCTCCTGCCCATCCTCACACTGTGCTCCCCTGCCAGCTCCTCAAAGCAGGAGCTCTACTGCTCTCCATCTGTGCAAGTGGATTTCTACCGCAGTTAGTAACTAGGAACTAAGCAATAAAGAGGTTGTAAAATGATGTTTATACATTGCTCAGCAAACTGGTATTTTATTTCATATTGGCCCTTATACACTTAAAATAAACAGAGTTTAGAATTATCTAGGATCGAAGAGCTGTAAGAAAACAAGGAGGAATTGCCAGTAATGTCAAAGCAATTAAAATTCACACACTGCTTTATGTTTTCACAAACATTCTTTATATGTTTTTCTTAATTAGCAAATAATCAGCTGTGTATTTAGAATACAAGTTTGCTATCTGAAAAGGGCCAGTGATGACACTGCATGATAAATCCTGAGCAATTTACTGGAGTGACTAGCAATTTACTGCCCAGAAAAACTTCTGATTTTTTTAAGCTTTACAGTATCCAGGCAATTGCTACATGAGAAATTAGAAAAAAGTGTAGGAAAGAAGCAATCCTGTGGATTATCTGTTTAAAATTAATTTCTCACTGTGAAAGTTGTTATTAAAAACACACAAAGCCATTCAAACCCAGACTATAGTTTCTCAAAGCATGAAGGCACGCACAGCCACTCTGTAAAATGAAATGAAACTTCTTTGTAACTTCCTCATCTAGGGTATGTCCAGGTCACAATTAAGTACTCACACAACATATAACAGTGCCTAGTCCAAAGGGATCTGAGCCGCTGTCCTATTCCCTTTGTTACCAGACACTATGAGGGATTAGTAGACATCACCCTACAGTAAAACAAACCATCAGAACGACGTTAGAAAGACCTTTCTACCTACTTGGCTGTGATCACCATCTCTCCACTCCTACCATCTCCTTACTGTCAGTCATCAAGTGAAAACCTTCCAACCCCAAGACAGGAGTCATGCCCAGCGCTCAATGTTCAATGGACCAGTGCTGAATGTAACTGAGCTCAGATCTGCTTTTATGAAATACTAGACTGGACTTCTCTTATGTATCTCTCATTTCTGACTACTTATGTTCCACAGTTAGCACAGTATACAGGACATAGTCTAATTAATAAAAGTAGATACCACAGCAGCTTACAAGGTTCCAAATTTATATCACTTCTTCAACGTACTAGCAACTGCCACAGGGAATTTACAAACTAGGAAGTCAAGGGAGTGAGAGAGTGGCTGTGTGGGTCCCTGGCTGCTGGTCAGGGTCAAACCACTACAATAACATAGGTTATTAGCATAATTTTGTCTGTCGGGGCTTTGCTGAAACTCCTGACAAGTTTATCTGTTTGATAGTTTCTGTGGTTTTCTTTCTGCTGGAAAAAGAAATGGAAACATTTATCCAAGTCTCTTTTAGATCCCATGAAGCCTGGTGGCCAGCTACTATGGTGTCAGCCACCTCCAAACACTACTTTTGCGACAAAAAAAATCCACAAGCAACAACTAAAATCAAATCAATACACAAAAACCACCCAATTTTTTTGTTTCTTTAGCAACATCTATTTGAGGCAGATTGACCAAAGAAAACAATATATATTCAACTACCAGCACCTAGTGGACTAGAATAGTTTGGATAAACATTCACATCAATTTTCTTTTTTCAGACAAAGAGAGAACCCATTTATTCCACTTTGCTTGTATCTGTATTATGAAATACACCCACTCGTACTTGACTACGATTGCATTTGGTCCTGCTTTACATTTTGCAGCCATCCGGCAAATACTCTCAGGAGCATTTTTAAGGATATCTGAAGTTGCTTTACTGGGATTTTCTATTCCCCTTTAAACAACAAAAAGTGACAAACTTTGACACTAGTATAAACACTAATTAAACTTACCACAGCAAAGCTTTTCCGTTAGAGCTTACCACTTGTAAGATGTCACCGACTATAACTCGGTCAGTCCAACAGCGAAACAATGCTACCTGCAATTAACCCCAGGTAATTATCAGGTAAAGGCAAACTCTGCCACTGTCTTCCTTCTGCCAGGACGCGTCCCTCAGAGCCTCGCGAACGCCGCAGCTTGCAGGAGGACAGCGGAGAGTAAAGGAAACTCGTTATCAGCAGAAAAAAAATCGTGGCCGAAACACTCGGTGATAAAC
>NW_009732394.1:0-210 GCF_000703405.1 Apaloderma vittatum | reverse complement strand
GCACACCAAACCCGCCCGGCGGCACCGAGCGCTCAGCCTCGCGGCAGCTGCCCACGCCGCAGGGAACTTTTTCCACGCCATGGGCACCTTCTCCGGTGCAGGATTATGCGTGCGCAGAGTGAAAGACGGGGAAAAAATAAAATAAAAAAAAAAAACACAACACGTTTTTTCGGGCGGTTGGGTTTTTTGTTTGTTTGTTTTCTTTTTTTT
>NW_009732393.1:3234-3556 GCF_000703405.1 Apaloderma vittatum | reverse complement strand
TTCGTTCAGACCAAGTTGGAGTTCTCTTCCTACTTTTCCTGATGAGTCACAGAATCACAGAATCACAGAATGTTAGGGACTGGAAGGGACCTCAAAATGTCATCTACGTATATAAGCTATTTGCTGTTATTGTTATCATTTACGTTTCATCATCAAAACAATCAGTTTTTATCTGAACTCGATGAGGCTCTGCCTACTGCTCCTCCCGGGCTGTCCTCCTCACTCCCAGTCAGGGGGAGCGAGCAAGGGAACGACCGCATGGTTTGTTTTGTCTCTCCCTGCCAGTCGATTGGCTTGACTTACTCAACAATAAAACCTTCTC
>NW_009732393.1:2500-3084 GCF_000703405.1 Apaloderma vittatum | reverse complement strand
GATTTTCTCTGGGGCGCTTGCCAAGCCCATCTCTATCATTTATCAGTGGTCCTGGTGAACAAGGGCAGGTCCCACATGTCTGGAGGCTTGCCAGCGTGACCCCCACCTACCAGAAGGGACAGAAGGAGGATCTGGGGAACTACAGACCTGTCGGCCTGACCTCAGTTCCAGGGATGATTATGGAGTGAGTCATCATGAGTGCACTCACACGGCATGTGCAAGACAACCAGGGGATCAGATCCAGCCAGCACAGGTTCATGAAAGGCAGGTCCTGCTTGACCAACCTGATCTCCTTCTACCACCAGGTGACCTGCCTAGCGAGTGAGGGAAAAAGTGTGGATGCTGTCTACATGGACTTTAGTAAAGCCTTCAGTACCATCTCCCACAGCATTCTGCTCGAGAAGCTGGCGGCTCCTGACTTAAACAGGGGTGCTCTTTGCTGGGTTAAAAACAGCTGGATGGCCAAGCCTAGCAAGTGGTGGTGAGCGGAGGTCAATCCAGCTGGGGGCTTGTTAGAAGTGGTGTTCCCCAGGGTTCAGGTTTGGGGCCAGCCTTGCTTAATATCTTTATCAATGATCTGGACG
>NW_009732393.1:904-2023 GCF_000703405.1 Apaloderma vittatum | reverse complement strand
GTTGTAGTAGGTTGGATGCGTGTCTCTTCTGCTAAGTAACAAGCCATAGTATGAGAGGAAATGGCCTCAAGGTGCACCAGGGGGTGTTTAGATCAGATATTAGGAAAAATTTCTTTACTGAAAGAGTGGTGAAGCATTGGAAAAGGCTGCCCGTGGCAGTGGTCAAGTCACCATCCCTGTAAGTCTTCAAAGAATGTGTGTATGTGACACTTTGGGTCATGGTTTAGTGATCACGATAGTGTTGGATAGATGGTTAGACCAGATGATCTCAGAGCTCTTTTCCAACCTTAAGGATTCTGTCATGTTTCACCCACTAAAAACTATGCTCATCCAATCCATGACTAGCCAGTAAATTTGCACCCCTGTAGAGATGGAGTGGTGGATATGAAAATCAAAGAATCATAGAATGCTTTGGGTTGAAGGAACCTAAAAGAGCATTTAGTCCAGCACCCTGGCCATGTGAAGAGACATCTGTCACTAGCTGAGCTTGCTCAGAGTTCCTGGCCTTGGACATTTGCAGGGAGGGAGCATCCACTTCTCTCAGCAACCTCTTCAGTGCCTTGACATCCTTATCATTAAATATTTTCTTCTTCCACCCGGTGTGAATCTTCCCTCTCTCAGTTTAAAGACAGTGCCATTTGTTCTGCCACTTCAGGCCTAAATCTCACTCAGTTTTTCTTGGCCTACGACCACTATGGTTTCATCTGCAAACACCTGAGAGAGGAGCCAGAGGTCACTTAAGATGGGGTTGGGAGGCCTCAAGACCAGGATGATTACAAAGAGGCTGAGCGCCCTGAGCTCAGTGCTGTGGGAACTGTGGGCAGTGTAGGAGTAGCCTGAGAGTACTTGAAGAGGGATTTCAGAAATGGTGGAGCTTTTCCTGATAGTGAGAAGCAGCCCGTGACAGATTTAATGTCAAAAACTGTAGCTGGGAAGGTCCAGGCTGGACACAAGGGGAGAGAAGTATCTCTCCAAGGGCAGTGCTGTGGTGCAAAATATCACCCGGAAGGAGTCCGAATCAGTTTAAGGATCAGCCAGAGAGGATGGGGAGATACCAGTAAAGGAAGGAGACAGCAAGGTGGGGCAGCTGGGTGCATGACTACAGCCTGCAGGGAAAGA
>NW_009732393.1:0-235 GCF_000703405.1 Apaloderma vittatum | reverse complement strand
AGCGCCTCTGCCCAGCACAGCAGGGCTGAGGGCACTCACACTCTATCTCTGGGAGCTTAAATCTGGTCAGTGTAGACAAGATGACTCAGAGTTCACTGGAGGAGAAATCTTTGCAGTGCTTGACGCAGTAAGTCTCTGTCTGCAAGGCAATGAAGCTGCAGTTCCTGGAGGCATCTCCTCAAGCTGGACCAGATGCAACTGATAAGAGCTGTATGGAGGAGGCTTCTGTTAGAAA
>NW_009732392.1:5472-7249 GCF_000703405.1 Apaloderma vittatum | reverse complement strand
AGGTGCGCGGCGGCGGAGTTTGCGAGCGGTGTCCGTTAAGCGGCTCGGGAGGCCTGTGGGAGTGCGCCTGCCGAGGCCTCCCCGGCACGGGGCCGCAGCTACCTAGGCCTTACCCCAGCATGGGTGATGAGGCGGGCAGCAGCCCTCCTCCACTTTTAACTGAGGTTAAAGTCGTCCCTCCTGTTACGGGAGAGGGAAGCTCCAGGTGTATGTGCAGTGGCCTTTTGCATGGCCCACAGGTTAGGATGGACCCCTGTGGTGTCTCGCAGAGCTCTGACACAGCAGACAGTAAGCTGTAGGGTAGGAACAAGCCTCTTAATCATGAAAGTGAACATCACACACATCGCTTCTGGGTTTCTTGTTTATTACAGGGCTTGTTAGAGGCTTGACCCACGGAACTTTGAGATGAGGGTGGAGGCACACAGAGAAGAGTGGATTGGAGAGAGGTGTGAGGAAGTGAGTTTTTTCGCTCAGAGCTGTGTATGGAGGTCACAAGCTGGAATTATGGACATCCTCCAACAAAGGTCATTTGAGCACGATGTATGGCTGGGTCATGCCTTCTGTGCTGCCTTGCTGTGACCTCACCTTCTTCCCTGACTTACACCATACATGACAAGAGAGTTCAAAAGAGCACCAGCATCTCATTTTCACCCTGCAGGACAGTTACATTCAGTAAAATAGCTAAGTTCACCATATAAAGCATTTTATTCTCTCACCTCAAGTTTCATCCTTAGACAGTTCAAACCTAATATACACAACCGCTCACATAATTTTTTGCTTAATTCTAGTTCATCAGCTTGTAAGTTTACCACTTCTCACAAGCTGGACCAGCCTTACAGTTTTCACAGTAAACTCTTAGTGGCTACTTCTGCCACACTGAAGAGCTTCCTGCCTGTGGGTCATGCTAAAGACAGCGTTGAATGGTCACAGCCTGTCAAGATAGGTATTTGTTCTTGGAAAACAATGTTGTCAAAGTAAACTTTGCTACGCTGCCTGCAGCTGCCACCTTATGGTACTTGGTAATCCCAGTCACTAGAAGTAAGGGAGCAAAACTGGAGCGAGGAAGACTACACTGGTCAGTGAGGATTGGGTTAGAGACTTCTTCAGGCAACTGAAAATGCACAAATCCATGGGCCCCGATCGAGTACATCCACGTGTGTTGAGAGAACTGGCTGACGTTGTTGCTTAGCCTTTCTCCATCATTTTTGAAAAATCATGGGGATTGGGAGAGGTGCCTGAGGACTGGAAGAAAGCCATGTCACTCTGGTCTTCAGAAAGGGCAAGAAAGAGGACCTAAGCAACTACAAACCAGTCAGCCTCACCTCCATCGCCAGAAAAGTGATGGAGCAGCTCATTCTGAAAGCCATCTCTAACCAAATGGAAGAAAAGAAGGTTATTGGGAGAAGCCAACGTGGATTTACTGAAGGAAAATTTTGACTAGTTTGATATTCTTCTACGAAGGTGTGACAAAATGGGTAGATAAAGGGAGAGCAGTACATGCCATATAACTTGACTTCAGTAAGGTTTCAATACTGTCTCCCATAACATCCTCGTAGAAAAACTCAAGAAATGTGGGACAGATGATTGGAATGTGAGGTGAATTCTTAACTGGCTCAACAACAAAGCTCAGAGAGTTGTGATCAGTGGCACAGAGTCAAGTTGGAGGCCTGTGGCCAGTGGTGTTCCCCAGGGATCAGTACCGGGTTCAGTTTTGTTCAATATCTTCATCAACAATCCAAATGATGGTATAGAGTGCACCTTCAGCAAGTTCACCAAG
>NW_009732392.1:414-5308 GCF_000703405.1 Apaloderma vittatum | reverse complement strand
CCTGCTGGAAAGCAGCCCCATGGAGAAAGACCTTGGAGTCCTAGTGGACAGCAAGTTGTCCATGGGACAGCAATGGGCCCTTGTGGCTAAGAGGGCCAATGGGATCCTGGGGTGCATTAAGAAAAGTGCGTCCAGCAGGTCTAGGGAGGTTCTCCTTCCCCTCTACTTTGCCCTGGTGAGACCACACCTGGAACACTGTGTCCAGTTTTGGGCTCCGCAGTTCAAGAGAGACAGGGACCTACAGGAGAGAGTCCAGCAGAGAGCTACGAGGATGATTAAGGGACTTGAATATCTCTTCTATGAAGAGAGACTGAGAGAACTGGGGCTGTGCAGCCTTCAAATGAGATGGCTGAGAAAGGATCTTATTAACATGTATAAATATCTCAGTGGTGGATGTCAGGAGGAAGGGGACAATCTCTTCTCAGTGGTGCCCATCAATAGAACAAGAAATAATGGTTTAAGTTAGAACATAGGAAGTTCCACCTCAACGTGAGGAGAAACTTCTTTACTGTGAGGGTGACAGAGCACTGGCACAGGCTGCCCAGGGAGGTTGTGAAGTCTCCTCTGGAGACTTTCAAAACCTGCCTGGTTGTGTTCCTATGTGGCCTGTCCTAGGTGATTGTGCTTTGGCAGGGGTGTTGTACTAGATGATCTCTAGAGGTCCCTACCAACCCCTGACATTCTATGATTCTATGATAAACAAGTGCTCTCCAATTTTGCAGCTTGTTGGGAGGCACATCCTAATTTCTCACATTCTGAAAGACATCTTTGGCACTTCGGACTACAACAGTGAATGGAGCTGAGAAGGCATTGGTACTCAGATGAACAGATATAATGGGAAATATAATACTAGTTTCTAACAAAGCAACTGAAGGATGCATTGTATAATGTAACACCTGTTATGTCAAAGTTAAGTGTTATTTTAGTTCTACAGATGTCGACCTGCTTTTTGCATCTCCCAAAATGGTCTTCTCATAAATTCCTTGAATGTGATGGACTAATCTTTAGTGTGAAGGGAATGACATTGACTAGAACTTCAAATAATAAGTGCTGTACATGCTATAAACAGAGAGATAAACCAGAGGTAAAAAACATCCTTGAGGTTTAGTAAGCCTGAAGCACCTTTAAGCCTCATTAAACTTGTGTTGAGGAGGTACTACTGAGAGTGACCTCTTGCAATTTGTAGGAGCTGAGAGATCATTAAGAGAAGCAGTAACAGCTATTCAAACACTGAAGCAAGGTTTGTAGTTTTCTGGCAAAGGACCTCTGCCACTCAAGCTGTCAGCAGTTACATAAAATGAGGCTCCAGGCACTTAAGCATTGTTCACTTTTTTACAGCACGTGTGCGACAACTGTTGATTTGAGAGGCAGCTCAGGCAGGACTAAAGAAGGAACTGGGGAGTAAGCAAAGTGCTGCCAGCGGAGCAGGTTGGTCTGGCTTCTTGTAACATTTCATTATGTTACTTCCTCTCAAAGTGATCCAGAGCTACTTCATGCCAAGAAACTAATTACAGGTTTTTTTCATGAACCTGTCTGAACAAAACCATTAACATTAACATTGTATATAGCACTTCTGCACTGAAAAAAACAGTATTTTATGAAGATTATTTTGCTCCAGGATACAAGAAAAGAAAGCATTAAATCAGGGTTGCTGGTAATTCTTCATATTTTCAAAGTGCTGTACCAAATGTTATTATTAACCAAAGGTTATTATTCTTTCAACATACTGTTTAGGATTCACCTGTGTTATTTTTTTTCACATCCTGTAAAATAAGGAGTTTTTCACTGTGTGCTTTTAATTTTGGGTGCTAAATTTGGTATACTGAAGAATGTGTCTCTTTTAAACTGCACATTTATGCAACTGTAGTCAGGGCGTAAAAAGAACAGGCTGCTCCGTGAAGGACGGCAAGCTGGAAGCCAAGGCTGGCAGCAAGGCAGGCAGGGGCACTGTCATGGGTAAGGGGCACAGTCCCACAGTACCACAGTGAGGTCTGGGGACAAAAATGCAATTCAGCTACTGTCGAGTGACCAGCGGACTGGTGAGAAGGCAGGTCTAGGGTAGAGCCTACACAGTGCAGCAGGGTCAGTAGATTCATGGCTGCAGCATAGCTCAAGACAGGGCCAAGGCCAAGAGCTGAAGCTTGAACGAAGCTCCTGGGCAAAAGGGGGAGCAGTCCCCACAGAGTGCTCTGGCAGCAACCTGACCACGTCCCACAGCCACGCTCTGTCAGAGCTGGTCTTGAGCAGAGGCAGACAGACCCTCAGAGGGGCAGAAGGGGTTGCAGAGCCTGTTAGTGCTTCTAAGGCTGTGACAGCTGCCATGACTGGAAGTAGATTTATATGCAAAGTTAAAACATAGCGTAGATGCAGAATCCAACATGAAATAAACAGGTAAACCTATTTCTGTTACAGATTATTATCTTCTTATAGTCAATCACAAAAAATACTTGTTATGGGTATTTGTTTCCTAAATTATTGTAAAGTTATATCCAACATAATCCTTGAATATTGTACTCCATTCTGCCTTAGCTGTTGCATTCACGACCTTTTAGCTTATGCAATGACTGCTTCTTTTAATTTAAATAAAGACTTCTCAATCGATTTCTATATTAAACTGAATACTGTAAATGTGATTTATAATTAAAAATTCCAGTTGTAAAACTAAAATTTTACATATAAAAAATGAAAGCATAGTTGATTAGCTACTATAAACTAGGGAGGTTGATTTCTTGAAGTCAAGAATGCTTTTGGAGAGATAATGATTTAGGGAAAAAAACAACAAAAAAACCAACAAAACAAACCAAATTATTGAGTTCCTTCCATTCCAAAAGAAAATTAGGAGATGAGAGTTAATCTGAGCACTCAGTTTCCTTCCAAAAACAAATGGGACCAGACTGTGAAAACTCCTGTTTGCTTTACAATGTGTTTTACAAAAATCATCAAGTGTTAATTTAAACTTTCAAGGATTACAGTGGCTAATTAGCATCATACTGTTACCTCAACTGGACATTTTCACTGTCAGCCACTTAATTCATTATATGTTTCTCTGGAGATGTCTGTTCACATGTGGTTCCTTAACACCACTTAGTTTTCTCCATGGCACCAAATAAAATAAGCCTCTTGAGTTCTGCTCTTAAGAGTTTATTCCCATAGTTCATCTTTAAGACTCTAATACATCAAGCACGCCTCTTAAACTGAGAACACCAGGTCAGAAGAATTATTTCAGTATCAAACAGAGAAGCAGTATATCGGTCTTACTGTATGATTATAATCTGTCATGCCAGTAATGGACTGATACTGTCAATATTTATTTAGTTCTAAATGTACTTGAAAAACCACATCTTCCTATTTTCTTTAGCTCTACTTGCCATAAATTCTCCCTGTGTACTTCTGCTTCCCTTACAGTTGCTATTTTCATCAACTTCCCTTCATTTCCATCTTGTCTTTTTTTTTTTTTTTTATATTGGAAACAGCTGCATTCATTTCCCTGCTAAGCCAGGCTGATGCTTTAAACCCAAGTTCTTTTGTTCTCCGTTGAGGTTTTGTGGCATCTTTTAGTCTTGAACCAAGTATTCATTTTCAATTTACATTTTCTTACAACTAAACCACTTAATCTTTTCAAATATCATTCTGATTTGAACTGGAATATACAAAGAAAACACCAGTCTCCAACAACACAAGTTCTCCTCCATGTTAGGGAGAGGTACTTCAAGAATTTTGATTATCCTTTAACGTAGCCTGGCAGTCCATGGCAAACACCAAGTACCATTCCATCTCTTACTTCTTTTCCAGAGCACTGACTGGTCCATAAGCTCTCAGTAATTTGTTTTTGGATGGTCAATGAGTCAGGAGCAGCTGATGCCATTTTTGAAAGCACGCCACTCCCTCTGACCCCTTTATGGATCATTCCTAACCAGTGATTTTGACATGGCGTGGCTTCCCAGTAGGTTTCAGTAATTCTGACTACACAGGGTTTGAATTCATAAGTTATTTTTCTTGTTTATTGCCGGAGCTCCTTGCAGGAAGGGAATGGCTAGCTTCAATTTAACATCTAGGTCATGAGATCAGAAATATGCAGAGGACATTTAAACCTCAGACAAAACAGTCACAATGGGCATATCCTCAGAAATGCTTAAGGACAAAAGCTCTTAAGGGAAAACAGGCAGCCTGAATAATCCTATAAAAATCCCCTGCTGCGCATTTTGATTTGAGATCCCATTTGTGTAATGGAGCAACTGGACCTTCCCACATCACAATCTCTCAACTCGCAGATGATACTGAAAGCAACAGGGCAGAACAAGTAATACACTGAAGACTACACGGAACAACAGTAATATGTTATACAAAGGTATGGTATTAGCATTACTGAATATTTAATGTGACAGAAAAGAGATCCTGTTTTTTCTGTGTAGCAGCTTTTTTTTTTTATCTTAGAGCATTCAAGTAATGTTCACATATACATTCATAGTTTTAAATATTAAGTCCAATTTCTGCTAACAATAAAATGAATTACATAAGCAGATATTTTGGTTGAAGAAGTTATATCAGGAAATAATTTGGCCTGGATTGTTAAAAACCTGATTTATTTTTCTTTCTACATTTACGGCACCACATATACTGTCTCCATTTGCAAAATAACATTCTGAATATCTAGTGGTCTTTCTGTTCACAGACAACATATCCTGATCCTTTCATGATTTGCATCAGTCACTCTTCTGGTTCGGTAACCATAAAGACAGAATTTATAAACCAAGGCGTGCAGGCGTACCTGTAGATGCTTCAGCTTGTCCCTTAGCCCCAGCAGTGAACTGTGCCTCTCACTATAACCCCTGGAGCAGTTCTGAAAGCTAGAGGCAAATGGCAGGATTGTTCCAGGACAGGGATTTGGGGTGTC
>NW_009732392.1:0-383 GCF_000703405.1 Apaloderma vittatum | reverse complement strand
GAGGCCGGGGTTTGGGGGTGCCTCCCCCTGAAACCCCAGGCCACAAGCCAGCAAGCGTCACAGCAGCCAGCCTGGAAACGTGCTTCACTCCAGTGGGACAGACTGGGATGCCTCTAGATCATGTCCACTCCTTCTATATTTAGATTTTAATGTGCAGTCTATTTTTTTAAAGGCTAGAAAAGTATGATTATATTTAGTCTAAGTCGCTAATTTAGACATCTGGGGGGTTTTTATATTTTGTTAGTAATGACTTACTACCTTTTTAAATAAGCATATAAATAACCCTCTCCTCTCTTACCTCTCTATCAGCACAAACTGGAGATTCAAGATGAGTGGAGATTCGAGATGCAGAAACTCTTTATTTTATTAATTATATTTATTTT
>NW_009732391.1:5302-8615 GCF_000703405.1 Apaloderma vittatum | reverse complement strand
ACATATAAAAAAAATTTAGAGATCACAAAAAATTTCAATACTACAGTGCTTGACTTGGCCTCCTGAATAGAGCATTAACCGTACTTTTATACACTTCTCCATCCTTACTCTCATTATTCCTGGTTTGCATGGCCCAGTACAGTAACTAAAAGGATATCTCAAATTGAGACAAATACCAAATGCCTTATACACATCTGTTCAATGTTTTCTACCTTTAAGAATTCCACAGGGTCCTTTATGTCCAGCGACTGTGCAGCAAGTTCCAGCAGCTCTTCAGAACTCTCTAGGGCATTACTACATTGGCTAAGCTGATCCTTAAGCAAAAACAGAAAGTAAGAAAAATTTAATTCATTCACATTAAAAAGAAGTTTATAAATTACCAGTACTAGAACTGCATGGCTTTGCTATGCATTTGTAACAACTTGCTACCTTGTCTAATCAAGGCTATTATCTCTGACACATGTTAACCAGAACTTCACAGTGATATATAGCACATCCTATAAATCCAAAGCGGGAAGAGGTGGATAGGTGGTATAGTCTGATTTAAAAGCCAGATTTCATTTTAAGGCCTGTTTCTCCCAATATCAGGATTTCAGAAGCAAAGTGCTTATATCTGCGCGTACTACCATTTCTGTCTACAGAACTGTGTTTCATCGATGAACCAATACTGTTTAAAGTGTTAGCGATCTTGAAAAAGGCAATAATTTCACCCCAAATCAGCTCTAGAATTGTCACAAGACAGTCCTGAAAAATCAGTATTGCAGTATAACAAGTGGGGATAGCAGTGGAAATGGAACAGAGGGAGAAGAGCAGAACAGAAATTTCTTTTGTTATTAACTAAAACCCTATCATTAGTAAACTACCATTCCCAGTATATAAAACAGTTCATAGAGTATTTCCAGTATTGCATAGTATGGATATATGCCTAATAAGATTAGTTTTTAATATGCTGCAAGACGGTAAACATACTGTAGGTTAAAGAAGATGCACACTTTAAACCCGCCAACAGCTTTTACATTGTCATTCAACCTCTATCTGTTTTTCTCGTGTTGTTGCCATAAGAATGGCAGAACAATTTTTACTGCTGTAAGAGCAGTATTTCAGTCTTTCAAAGAATGCTGCTTCACGGACAGGAAAAGGCAATAAAGACATTTCCTAACCAGTTAGTAGAAAAGATAATAAGATAGTGTATATCTAGAGATAGCAAGTAGACTGTTGTTTAGAAAGTTTTAAAGAGCTGTTCATCCTTGGGGGTGTGCAGAACCGGACTTAAGAAAGGATCTTCTAGTCAAAAGCCCCATTATGGAGATTAGGAGGTACCAAACATAAACTGTTTACAAAATGCTGAAAGTGAGCCAAAACTAAACGCAGCAGTGGGAGATCACGACCACCGACTCAATTCAAAGGGCTGAAAACTTCCCCCCCCAGACCAGCAGGGAGCATGTGTGCTAATTTACATGAGAGGTGAAGCTAATTTTAATATACTTAACTCATAATGAATGCAACCTTTATCACTAACCAGTAACTGTAGAATTAGTGGCAAATTAGATGTCTTTGTACCAGTAAGTTACAAAATAAATGTGTTACAGTTTTGTGATGCAGTATGCTTGTTTCATCTAGCATCCAAACTTGGTCAACTTTGCTAATAAAATGCCAGCTTTCTAAACTATCACTTGGTTTGGAGAGTTCTTTCTTTGATGTTGCTGCTTTTGGTAACTACGCAATACTTACTGTAACAGCTCAGAACAAGTCCACCCTGTCTCAAAAGCAGCAAACAGTTACATCAACTTGGACAACAGACCAGTCTCACACACTTCAAAAGCAGAACTCTTTGGCAAGTGTGGCAAGGTGACCTGGGTCAGCTGCCAGCAGCCCCTCAGATTTACTGTTCAAGGATAAAATAGCAACAAGGAAACAGTCCAACAGCTAGAGGTATGTACAAAGTTTCCAGATAACTTCTGAAGCACGCTGTTACGGCAAGTTGTCATTCCCTTAACACAGCTGCTCTAAAATAGCAACAAGGAAACAGTCCAACAGCTAGAGGTATGTACAAAGTTTCCAGATAACTTCTGAAGCAGATGGCAAGTTGTCATTCCCTTAACGCAGCTGCTCTTCTCTTTGGAGGATATCCAGTGCTGACAAACTCAGACACTCCATGATACACCCAAAACGTCCTGGGCAAACACCTCAGGAAGAAGCAAATGCCAGAGCCATTTTCAAATATCTTTGCAGAAATCACACAGTAACTGGATGCTTCCCCTAGCACTTCAGTGTGCCGCATCTACATTTGGGAGTTAAACATAAATACTTCAGTGTCATCAAAATATGCTGCCCCAAAAATGAATTAGTATCTTTTAAAAACAAGAGTTTAAGGAAAATTTCTGGGTTTGGCCTTAACTTTCAAGGAAAGTTAAGATCTGGGAAGGATCAGTTTAAGTATTAAATCCTCACCCTTTTCCACCATTATGTAGTCCTGGTATTTTAAGTTACAGCTTATTCTCAACAAGAGCATCTAGTCAACGACACAAGACTAACTACAGCACAAGCACTTTAAAAGGACAATAAATTGAGCAACGCCATTCCCCTAAACACAATGTTTAGACCTCACTGAAGTTCCTTGGTTTCCTTGAAGTTAATTATCAGTTCCAGCCAAAGATAATGGCTTGAATTAATACATTCAGCATAATTTCTCATCTGTTAATTTGATTTGGTGGACTGATTGTCAAGAAAACCACTCTTGCAGTGTTTCAGTTACAGAGGAAGCCTTGTCAGTCATCAAGTAAAGAGGACATCCTTTAGGCCTGAAGTCAGAGAGTAGCCTCAGCTGAAAGACAAGCAGGGTGCTTAACAACTGTGTCAGTGATCCGTAACATTCCACTTGTCTCCATCCTCTTCTAAGTAGCAGCTCAGCTGTTCAATACAGATACTGGGCAACAATTCTTGATGCAGTTGTACCACACTGACAAGCTTCCAGAACTTGGTTCAACTACACCTGAGCTTGATTAAATTAGGCTAAATATCAGAAAATTAACAGATATTAACAGAATTGACAGAAAATTTCAGCAGTCAAACTGCCAGATGAACAACTATCAAAACATTTTTTAGTTCAAGAACCATTTTATTGCAAGACTAACTTCAGTTTTTCTTCACTATAAGGTAGAATAATTCAGCACGCCATAGTTTTATTTCTCCTGAAAGCTGTGCACTGAGAAGCATTTATTCTTTAAGCATCTAAGTCCTAAGAGTCCTTGGATGTGGGTAAATCTCTGTTTGTAAAGAAACTTTAGAAAGACTTAAAATAGACATATCGGAA
>NW_009732391.1:0-5271 GCF_000703405.1 Apaloderma vittatum | reverse complement strand
CGGAAGAGAGATAAAACTGTATGTGGCAAAGTGCACTTAAGTGCTTAAATTGTGGACTCAGAAGTCCTGGAATGCTTCACACCCAAGTCTTTAAGGATGAACATAAAGCAGACTTTATAAGGAAGCCTGCGGAATTTATTTCAGGAAACAATTTCTAGAACTTATTTAAACTGACTAGACACAAGGTAGTGAGGTTTTTCCCTTATTGCTCTGCACAAGCAAAAAGAGCCAGACAGAAGAACGCTGCAACTAGGATCACTTAAAGAAAAAAAAAGTTGGAGAGACAGCTTCTCTTTAAAATATTTAACTCTGCTTTGGCCCCAAGCAAGTAGACTTTCTGAAAGCTAGCGTCAACTTGCTACATGCTACTGTGTTTCAGGAAGTTACGTTTTTGTTTCTGTTTTTGTTTCTGTTTCTCTGAAACTCATTGGAAAGGTTCCTCTACATGAAACTACAAAAATATAAGCCAGTGAAGTTCACGTAGCGGGTTTAGCAGCATCAGTGCAACCTGTTCCTAACAAATTTCCATACATCTTCGAGTGTGCATATACAACTTGTCTGTATACAGACATGCTAACAAGTGGCAGGTGGCCGGTTTTGTTAACAGGAGACAAGCCTTTGTGCTTAGAACACCACCATGACTCTTGACTCTTAAGTGCAAGTGTGAGCAAAATCCCTTAGGCATGCCTACAGGTTGATGCTCATATTCCAAATGGGAGAAAGAAACCAATTTCAGTCCAGAAGCTGTCCATTAGTTTGAAAGTAGTAAACATATCTAAGCTCTGCTCCAATACAGCTACTTTCCACCTGTAAGCTCCAGAGATAATACCACTTCCTTTCCACATAACAATGTTGAGGACACAAACATGCTAGAGATCATGAAGTACCCTAGAAAAAGGGACCAGAGAAGTACTGATATCAAAGAAAATGTTTACCTTACTGTATTTCTTGCAACACTACCAAAATCTCACTTTCAGATGAGATTTAAAATAACAGTTTAAAATTGGTTCTACTCAGCTGCAAAAATATATGGATGTAATTACACAATTACCTGCAGAGCTTGAATTTTACGAGCCTCTTCTTGCTGAATAGTGTTGGCCATACTCCCCTTCATCTCATCCAGTATAGAATATAGGCCATCAAATTCTTCATCCAACTCACTGATTACATTGGAAGAGTTTACCTGTAAAGACAATTGAAATTGCTGCAGTTTGTACTGGAAACATAGCAGAATAATCTTTTAGAATGAAAGTCTCATTGTTTGCCCAAATATACTTTGCTTTGACCACCAGATATCTTGTCGCTGCTCCTCACCTTATCGAAAACAAAAAAACATTAGGAACAATGGTCACATCCTAAGCAGACTTTACACCAGGACACTGCAGAATGAAATCCGTGAAAACTCCATGATATACAAATTTGCACAGAACCGACATACTTGACAATTTTATTCCATGCCAAAAGGCCTTGATTTCCCTCTCACCGCTGTATATGGATTGCTAGATATTCGTAAGGAGGTAGTTCTCCAGTACCATCTAAAATGGTTTCATTTAAACTGCACTCATGAAGCCAGCTTAATGTTCTGATGGATTACTTCCATTTCTGCCATTAAGTTGGCTTAGGGTTTATTGATATGCTAAAGAAATATAAACTTCATCCCAGTGCAGGTGCTCTAAAAATTAGGTCTAGTGTCCAACTTAAGCCCAAAAATTTGCAACTAATGAAAAGAGAAAAAGCAAAGAATTTTTTCTCAGTTATGAGGATGGTCTCATTTTTCCCAGTCTGTCAGGCAGACCAAGCAGTCCACCTAACACAAATTTGAGATCTTGCATTAAAATTCAAATTCTCTCTTCTACACAAATTAAATGCTATGATAGCTTTTCACATGAGAAGCAAAACCATACCTTTCTACTAGAGACAGACCTACCAAATATTTTTTATATTTTTATATTCATATTTTTTTAATCTGGTTTCAACAAGAAGATATATTTTAAACTTAATTCTTATAGTACACCCTTTACATACTACCCAAACAGTTTGCTCCCCTCTCAGCTACAGCCTACAAGGCTTATTATATATACCTGAACATTTTTTATTGTATGGTTCAGCATGTCAATGAAGTTGTGAATTTCATCATTTTTGTTCGCTAGAGTAGAGACAATCCTTTGCAGAGTCTCCTAGAATTACAAAAACAAGTGAGAGAAGTTGTAAAAGAACCTTGTAATTTTTTTAACCATCACCATTTCAACATACATGAAAAAAAAAAAGTAAAACCTGTCTTAACCATAATTAAGACATTATTAGTCGGTTGTACTTAGAATTTCAAGCTGCTCAGCCTAACATTACTTGACAACATTTAGGAAATTAAGGCAAAGGGAACTAATAAGCACATCTTAAAAACAGTCAGACCACCAAAAATATGTTGCAGAGGTCCCTCCCATAAGTAATTTCTTAATAACCATTTACGACTTGTTTGCTAAAAAGCAAGAAAAATATTTTATCCATTCGCAACATCCACAGCAAACCTCAACATTATGTCCCATAGTCTAAGGAATCTCTCGGTTACCCTAAGGATGCTCACACATTCCTCAGTTTTCAACAAACTTGAAGTGATGTATTTATCGGTATTTCAGCCCGCTGTCTGTTCGCATTGCATCTACACTCACAAAGTTAAACCACTAGCAAAGAAAAGTGAAATTTTCCTGCTTTTACCACAGGCATTGTGATGATGGTGTTACGTAAAGATACTAAGGACCAGCCAGCAAGGACTGAAATTAGGACTCTGAGTAAGAGAAACAAGAACAGATTGGTTTCTTTTAGAAACAAAGAGCATAGCAAGTCTTGATTGATTCAACACAGAATCTTTTCATTGTCTGTTTAAAACTGAGCGTGTTTAAAGACAATTTTGGGCACATTAGAATGGCAGATGAAATGCCATTGTCCAGCCACCGCTGTCCAACCAGCTGCTTCTGCATTCACTACTGATCAGAGGCAATTGTTTTTGCATGTCAGCCCACAGTTAAGCCTTAGATCCTATAAACATAACTGTCAATTTGGATGAACGAGAAAACTCCCAATCCTCTTTCAGCTAGGATTTTAGGGCCTACTTACACAAGGGGGAAAAAAAAAAGTATTCTCATGAACAGTAGTGAACAATGGTTTGGAGATTTACAGCTACATACAATATAAAAGAAAAGATCTACCTGTGAGGAACGTTTAGAAAGCCTTTATGCAGCCAAACATATGGCAGGAACTGGAAGGTAGCTGTCACATAAGGCTTCCCCCTACATCTAAAGTTGAAGTCAATTGATCAAACACAGATCAGTAGAGTTCTTTGTAACTAAGCCACCAACTTCTCCAAACAGAAATTCCACCAGGTTTGGTCAAGCTCAAACAAGTTTAAACACCTTCAACAAACACATATTGAAGAGGCCTAAAAATATCCACTACGAGCAGACAGAATTTTTCTCAAACGTCAGTGCACAAGCCACCAGAATAGGAAGTCAGCTTTTAGGAATCACTAACATATAACGTTTTCTAACACAATTTTCTAATCACCAATAGGTAATAAAAAGAGTTTTTTCCCAAACATATCAAGGCACATGCCAAATTCAAAACACTGCACTGCTGTGTTCCTTTAACAGGAATTTCTGAAAAGTCACTATACTTCCTTGTAACAGAGAGGGTGATAGAAAAAATTCCAACGCAAACAGTAGAAGAGGCTTAGATTCTAAGTTACTTCATAGAAGAACTACAACAGCACTAAGCTCAGTAAAGCTTCTTGTTTTTTCTACACTGGAGGAAATTTAAATCTATTGCCTGCTGATGGATGTGGTATCTCATAGAATCTCATTACAAATAATTTTGGTGTAGTTTCCTCTCAGCCTAGCATGGGTTAAATGAGGTCAGTTTTGAATTTATTTTCTAAACATTATGGCATGTTTGTCACATATTAGCAAGCTTCATACTCAATTTTTATGCCCTGCTCTTCTGTGAATCTAATATACTCTTTGCAGTAAAAAAATAAAATACGCATGGCATTTGTAAAGCAACAATGTGGATAAAAATGGATGAACATAAAAGGATATGAGAAAAGACAGAAAGCCTTGCAACATGTGGTGGCTTGCAGTCTTTTCAGAAGCGTAACAGTAGACAATATATCCTTCTTTGAATAGCTAGTAACTAACATCACATAGCACCTGTTGAAACAGATGGGCACCTCATGAAAGAGTACACTCATGAAAGAGTAAACTTTGATAAATTAAACAAGTTCTGTTTAAGAAGCAAATTATCAACCTGATCAAGATCATACTAAAGTCTTATGACATGACTGAACGCAGAGCAGTTTCTGTAGCAGCCTCAGGCCTAGGGGTAAAATCCTGTGTCATACTAACCTTCACGTGCAGTTTGAATTTCAAACAGGAGGGCATATTCAGCCTTGGTTAATTTAACCTTCTGCACTTTTCCATACACTGAAGTTGCTAGAGTCTGAAGGAGTACTTAAGACAATACAGGTGGCAACAGCAAATCAACAAAGTATTGTAAAACACATGATTAGCTACAATTTTACTCCTGCATTCAGAACCTCTAAGCAGCACTGAAATTCAAATATGATAAAGGGTATTACGCAGAAACTTCCACCTAGAGCATCCACAACAAATGCAGCCCTTATTTACTCGGAGTGACTAATCCCACATAAAGCAGGCAAAGAGAAAGAGACTCAAATTCACACAGTATCTACCAGAAGCGCGCTTTATGGACATTTCACTTTCCAAAGTACAGATGAGTAAGAAATGGCAGTGTACAAATGCTGAAGGAAAACTGAGAAATGTCTGTGATCTGTAAATTTAAAGGCATTAATACCGCTAGCCACCAAAACCCTACTCACAAACCCGTTTCCAAGTTAAGGAAAGCACAGTCTTCACAGAGACAGTAACAGAAGCCCTCTTGAAAGCCAAAAGGCTGAGTCAGAACTTTTTGCAGAGTATCATTTTTAGAAAGCGCAGCACTTGGCCAGGCACATCTCTCTCCTCAGTGATTTAGGGAGAAGCCAAGTAAGGGAACGTTTTTTGCGCACCAGCCATAGGAAAAATAAATAAATAAACAACCAAAGAAACACACCCCCCCCAAAAATGCTTTTATTAATTAGTTCCCTTCAACACAGGATTACATCAGCGGGAAACAGAAGGGCCTGTGCAAGCACCGTAATTACTCCTGACAGGAACACACAGCACGGAAGCGGTCTGCACCAGAGCCCCGCTTCATTAAGAC
>NW_009732390.1:0-24095 GCF_000703405.1 Apaloderma vittatum | reverse complement strand
CCCCTGACATTCTGTGATTCTGTGATACTGTTGGCTCCTTCAGTGTTAAAACTAGTTAAAATTGACAGTCTGTTGTCTTTTTTTATTCGTTTCCTTGAGGTATTTTCTGCACAGGAGTGCTCACTTTTAGACTGCAAATTGAGTAATTTACTTGCACCTTCTGTCTTCTTTCTGTTTTATCCCAGTCTTTATACATAGTTGGTATAAACCTTATAAGACAGAGAGCAGACAGTATTTTGCTGTCTTTTCTTTCCTAACTGTACAGCTACTTCTGACATGTATGAATTAGGCTTTCATTTTGTTTAACTTTCTCAATGGTCTTCTGTTTTAACTACTGGATTATTTGACTTATAAAGTCACTTCTGTGATTTCTCAGATTCTATACTTGATCATATTCCTCTTTTTATTTCAGATATCCATTCCAGTGGAAGCTATGTTTCACCATATCAGTTTTAGAATAAATATTCCTTTTATTAAAAGTTTTTCGGCTTATGAGAGAGCTGAGGCAAAGTTTTTTTTTTACGTCAACACCTAAAAGTTCACAAGGCCAAAATATTTATAGGAACCACTCTGTTTTCATTTTTTTCCTGCTATTGATAAAGACACTTTGCAGCCATTCTAGAGGAGAGGTGATTCTGCATGGTTAATTATGAATCAAGGGGAAAACTAGATGTGCTTTATTTTTAAAATAAAATTTTAAAGGTAGTTCTCAGGGTTTAAGAAGAAGAATTGTGAGCAGAGTTTAAAAATTTCATTCCGTAAGCTTTGTCATACCATTGAGCAATTACTGAATACTCATGCAAGGAACTGCTCAGTAGTGTAAGTAGTGGCTTTCTTTCAGTCCTTAAGCCTGTGTATGTGAACATTTGATAGTAATTCTTGCACTTACTTAAAAGATAATTCTCATTTAAGGGCAGAACCCAAGTATCTAACTACATTATCTGTGTATGTTTTGGACTTTACCTACATGGAAGACAGTATTTCAAATTCAGGACCAGATTTGGAATTCTTAAATCTTTGTGTCCCTATGGAATACCATGGTGGATGAGATACTTCCTGTTTTGAAACCTCTTCACCAAAGACGCTGGGAACACTGCCTTTTGACAAATTAAGAAAAATAAAAATGTTTGTAGGTCTCATACAGAAATCTTAGATTTTACCCCTTTTGAAGTTAATTAGAAGTGTTTTTTCAATTAGTTGACATTCTGTTAAGTAGTAGTAATCAAATGTGATGATAGATGAACTTCATATAAGACTCAGAACATGCAGTCTTTGTAGGCTAACTTCCATGACATGTAATGAAATAATACACTGTCCAGCATTTTACCTAAAGCCAGTTCTTACTTTGCCTGTCAACTTCCAGAGATTACTCATTGTTTTAAAGTGGGAGGGAGACAGTGTCCCTTCATAGGCTGGGGAAAACAATTATGCAGAACATAAGGGACTTTAGCAACACCAAAATTAAGCAAGTGAGTTGGTAAAATGGTTTTAAGAATTTTTGTAAATCTCATGCTTTATCTCTGTCAGTTCATACATCTGTCAGTTTCATTGTTTGCTTTTATAGGTCTGAAAAAGGGAGTTGCTGACTACAGGTAGTATCATCTTTCTTTAGTTAATATAAAAAATTATGTATTGGGAATTTTATTTTATTACAGCGTTTCTTCTTAAGTCCTAGTAGGTGTATGTGGGAGGAAAAGCAAAACACTGTTTATTCCGTGATCTGTGGTTGCCTAGAAGGTTTTGTTATCTCAGAAATTTCAGCTTTTCTTAATAGAGATTTCTTTGTTAAAATACAGAACCATCCCACTAAGTTTTTTTAACTTTCTAATAATTTTATCTCAGAAAAAATACAATGGATTTTAGAGTAGTTTCCAACCTAATTTCAATGACCCTGATACTAGCTGCAGGTGAATTGCACTGGATTTATTTTAGACAACTCTTCTACATATATAAAGAAGTTTTTTCATTGTTGTTTGTTTGTTTTTAATGATGCCATCTAAGTAAATTGGAAGATTCTATTAACTGAATTTTCTTACAAGACTGAAGAGGAATAAAAGCCTCCCCATTGTCAGTTCTAGTAATGCGGATGCACCTGTGCTTCAATTTTCACAGAATTGTTAAAATGAGCATTAGATGGCAGACAGTGGTTCTTAGAAGTGTTATAGGAAATACTGTGTAGTCATACCTCCTAATGCTTGACTGGACCTTTTGCGCAGTGTTGGATGATCTACAGATGACAGAACTGCTAAAGATGTCTTGCACTTGCACTGAGGGAGGCCAGCCCACTCAAGCCAAGAGACAGGGACCAGAAGCATAGTGTCCTCCCCACAATCCAGGAGGAGATTGGTCAGGGACCTGCTGCTTCACATTGATGTGGACATTGGAGTACACCCTCAGTAAGTTTGCAGATGACACCAAGCTGGGTGGAAGTGTTGATCTGCTTGAGGGTAGGGAGGCTCTGCAGAGGGATCTGGATAGGCTGGATCACTGGGCCAAGGCCAATTCCCTGAGGTTCAGTAAGGCCAAATGCCAGGTCCTACACTTCGGCCACAACAACCCTCAGCAGTGCTACAGGCTTGGGGAGGAGCAGCTGGAGAGCTGCCAGGCAGAGAGGGACCTGGGGGTGTTGATGGACAGTGGCTGAACATGAGCCAGCAGTGTGCCCAGGTGGCCAAGAAGGCCAACGGCATCCTGGCCTGGATCGGGAATGGTGTAGTGAGCAGGTGCAGGGAGGTGATCAGGCCTCTGTGCTCAGCTTTGGTGAGGCCTCACCTCAAGTGCTGTGTCCAGTTTTGGGCCCCTCACTCCAAGAGGGACATTGAGGTGCTGGAGAGGGTACAGAGGTGGGCTGCCAAGCTGGTAAAGGATTTGGAACATATGTCCTATGAGGAACACCTGAGAGATCTGGGGCTGTTTAGCCTGGAGGAGAGAACATTGAGGGGAGACCTTATCACTCTCTACAACGACCTGAAAGGAGGTTGTAGCGAGATGGGGGTTGGTCTGTTCTCCCTGGTGGTGAGTGATAGAAGGAGAAATGGCCTTAAATTGCGCCCAGGGAGGTTCAGGTTAGATATCAGGAAGTTCTTTACTGAGAGGGTTGTCAGGTATTGGAACAGGCTGCCCAGGGAGGTAGTTGAGTCGCCATCCCTGGAGGTGTTTAAGAGACAGGCAGATGTTGTGCTGAGGGACATGGTTTGATGGTGTTTATAGGACTAGGACAAAGGTTGGACTCTATCATCTTGAAGGTCTCCTCCAACCGAAACTCTTCTATGATGTTATCATTCTGTGTCCCTCCTCACTGCAAGGTGGTTGGACTAGATGACCTTTAAAGGTCCCTTCCAGTCCAATACGTTCTATGTTTCTGTGATTCTAACTTGCTCCACAGTGTCACAGCTTCTATCAGGGCATATCCACCTGCTGCAGTGGATGTCTTCCATGGGTTGCAGAGTGGCGATCTGCTCCACCATGGCTGATACCTACTCCATAAGCTGCATAGTGACAACTGACTTCACCATGGTTTTCACCATGAGCTGCAGAAGAATCTCTACTCCAGTTCCTGGAGCAACTTCTTCCTCTCCTTCTTCACTGACCTTGGTGTCTACAGGGTTGTTTCACATTTTCTCAATCCTCTCTCCCAGCTGCTGTTCCTCTCTTTTCTTTGTTTTCTTTTAGCCTTTCTTGCCTACATTATCCTAGAGATGCTGCCAGCATCACTGACACGCTCAGCTTTAGCTAGTGGCAGATTTGTCTTTCAGCTGGCTAAAACTGTCTCTGTCTGACCTGGGGGCAGCTCCTGGTCTCTTCTTACAGAAGCCATCCCTGCAGCCCTCCCTTCCCTGCTCCCAAAACCTTGCCACATAAGCATTGCAGAAGTGTCTCACTGGGGCAATGGCTGTATGCCTTTTTTTTTTTTTTACAGCCAGTTACTCATATGAGATCGTAGGAAGTCTGTGGTAAAATACATCATCCTAAAGTACTAAAATAAGTTGCACATTTGCAGGCAAACGTAATGGTTTTGAGCCAAGACCTTCAGGGCAATTAGTTTATGAACTTGTTTGTGGCAATAAGCTGCAGAGTTTCAAGGTACCACACAAATATTCTTACTCAGCACTGCATTCATTAAAGGGTCATTCCTACTGAGTTTATTTACTCTTTCTATCTGACTTTGTGTAACATTCTCACTCTGTTCATAAGATAGGCATAGTCTGCTAAATATGCTTCAGTTTGCAGACAGTATAATCAGATTGTTAAGAACACTTATTGGTAATTTGAAATGCCATAGTACTCAAAAAAACCTCCTCAAAATACTTCTTGGTTTTCAATAGAAAAGAAAGGTTTACAAAAGGTGTTATTGTCGACAGGAGGCTATGTTCATTGACCTCATAAACTGGTTAATTCAAAGTGTTACTACCACTTCGTAGTTGATGTGCTGTGTTGTAAAAACACCCTAGGAATTTGCACTGTCAAAGTTACATGGTCTCTTGAACTCCAGTCAGTGAAAGAGATTATTGTCACTGCGTTGGGCAGGGACAACTTCTTATTCTCAGCTTCTGAAAAGAATGGCCCAAATCATTACAATTTGGAAAACAGAGTGATGAAATATTTACAAAACATTTGCGCGTTTCTGTCCCATTGTTCACTGACCATCTTGTAATAGGCCTGGGCAGTTGTCAACACAAACTGCTGCTTGAGTTTCCACAGTTTTGATCTTTCACCAAAGTGCTTGACATCAACATCTGCTTTAAGAATTCGTTGCCAATTTACCTTGTTGCTCATGTCAAAGTGACTGGCACACAATGGATTGACTTTGTGGTTTCTGTGCCACCTTTGCTGGGTAAGCATGGATTCACAGATCCCTAGCGGTGTCTAAGAGTAAGTTTTATCAAGGAGCTTGCTTGAAATGCCCTCATCCTAGGCATCTTTGAGAAGAGCATTCTCATCCCTCTTCTCTGAGAGTCAGCATGGAATGCAAGGTAAGGGATCTTTGATAAACAAACTGGCTCAAAACTCCCTTGCCATACTTTTTGTTTAAAAGAAAAGCAAAACAAAGTTAAAAAAGCAGGACTCACCTGCTTTTCAATTCTAGTGGTGCCACTGGGGTTACTAGGTCGAGGTGCATGGGGAAAAATGAAGAATTAAACTCTAGATGGGAAGCGCTCAATGCTGTCTAGTTTAAGACAAAGTATGTGGCAGATAGGATAAAATGCGAAAGTGTCAATAGGTGTAGGACATGGAACTGTCCTTAACAGTAGGGTCTTCAACTTGCAATTCAACTTACAGCAGTGCCAGAATTAGCAATACAAAATTGGCAGCATGCAGAGTTGAGCAGAAGCTGAATTTAATTCTGATATTTTTCCAGAAATGACGAGTAAATTCATGAATGAATTGATATGTTAGTTATATAGTTATAGAGCTATATAGTTATATTGATGTGGTTTTTAACAGAAAGTGGGTGTTGAGATCTAGTTCTCTGACATGTTTAGGTAATAAAACGGGATTTGCCGTTTTGAAGCCTAGAGATATGAAGAAGGAGTGGCAGTCTTTTTCTGAAAGCATGTCCCAAAATCAAAAGAATTTCTCTGCTGGGTTAAGCAGCTATTCTAAAAGGTAGCCTGCCATTTAGATAAATTCCTTCAAGAGGAGGTTAAAAGATTCAATATAGTTAGTGCTCACAGACATAAATACAACGCAGTTTAAGATATGTAGACAACTGTCTGAACACCTTGAAGGAAGATTACATTTAATGGAAAAACAGAAATGTAAAAACATCCGCTTATGTGAATACAGAAAACACCCTGCACAGAAGAGCAAGCAAAATAGCAAGAATCAGTATTGTCATCTGTCTGTATCTTCATTTGTTCCTTTCCTGATGTTTTCTCTTTGAACTATTTTTATAAAATTGCCTATTCAGTGAGCTGAGGAGATGCAGAGAAAAATATACTCTTTCATCTGCCACAGTTACAGGACTTAGGCAAATGAATATATGAAGACCAAATTGTAAATAGCTCCAGGTAGTAAATACTTTTCACTGCAGTCTGTTTTTATCCTTTCTTTTTCTCTTTTCTTATCTCTGTTTTCATTTGTTGCAATTTCCAGTTTGCACAAGAGGGTAAGATTAAATACGAAATTTTGCCATAGAACCTAAGTAAATGGACAATGCCCAGTTCAGTTGTGCAGGGTAAAGAGGCGTGGTGATGAATAAGGGGTGCAGGTGGGCAGGAGGCAAACCAAAACCCAAGGCAACAAAGGCCAGCCAACAACAGCTGCAGTAGGAAACACTGTAGTAATATAGGTCCCAGAAAGCTGTATGCATTCAACCATGCATCTTCATACTAATTGGAAAAAAAAAATTGTTTTCGCTTTCTTGTTCTGTAAATATTTTTATCTGTATATGAGTGACACTGGTGATTTTACTAGTGATCACAAAGGAGAGCCTAGTTGTATGTAGGCTGTAGAAGTCTTTGAGGACTTTGATAGTACATTTTTTTTTGTGAGTTAGATTGTTGGCTTAAATTGTGTAATTTTTGTTGTAGGAAGACAACTTTTCATTGAGTAGCTCACACCTGCTGTATGGTAACTTGAAAGATAGTAATTAAAATCTGTTACATATTTTGAAATGTTTGATGTGTTCAGGTTTTTGCTGCTGCTTCATTAGAACTGGAACATTCAGAAAATTCCTGTAGACCCTAAAGAACAAAATGTTTTGTGCTAGGACTGGCAGAAATTGCTTTTTGAGAAGTCTGAGATCAGAGGGAGAGAGCTAGGAATTATTTTGGGTCAACATGTCATGCACAGCTGAGATGTGATGCTCAGCAATCAACAGGAGTCTGTCCTGACATTTAGCTTATTTTGAATGACATTGGTCCACTTTGACATTTTTCTGATCATAAGTACATAGTTATTACCTCTCAATATAGTGACATTTTCTTTGTGACTGAAAGGTCTCAGGTAATTTGCCAGATGTCAAAAGTGTATGCTATTTTCACTCTTGGGCAGAAACTTTGCTTTTAATTTATTTCTTTGCCATTACTTTCATAATTATGTCAAGGTTGTTGCCAAATATCTGAATATCCTGCTGCTAGAACAATTTAGGAGCAATTTCAGGTTCTGTGCTATTGTACCCATGCTTAAGATCTTATGGGATATGAACATTTTGTTAAAATGAAACTAGAAATATAATTAATTTTGATTGAGCTTGCTTTCAAATAACTAGATTAATTGGAGGTTTTTTCCTTCTTTTCATCTTTCTTTACATGTTCCCTTGTGCCCTTGCCAAAGTTATTCTCAGGAGCTTCTTCCACTGCTTTTTCCCTGTCCAAGAAAGTGCTTACTACTA
Organism: Apaloderma vittatum; assembly: GCF_000703405.1. Classification (NCBI taxonomy): domain Eukaryota; kingdom Metazoa; phylum Chordata; class Aves; order Trogoniformes; family Trogonidae; genus Apaloderma; species Apaloderma vittatum. The sequence goes on along the minus strand of NW_009732390.1, from coordinate 16,759 downwards.
TTCACATATAGTAAGAAAAAGAGAAATTGGAGAAAGCAAAAGTAATTAGTAGATTCCAAAGAACAATGTCATTGCATTGATGCTACTTTTTGACACTGAAGTATTTAATTTTCCATTTCCATTTTCTGATATTTGCAGGTAATTAAAGTTAAATGGCTGTGACAATACACGTAATTAAATTTTCTTCCTCTATTTCATGACCCCATTCTCTAGATTCGTACTCTGCTTGCTGACTGAATTTACTTGCAGCATTTTCCTGTTGTATTAATTATTAAAAGAATAGTGCCGCATAAAATATTGATCTGCTGCCTGACATTCATTTTTTTTAAATGTAAGCAGAGCATGAGAGATATTACTAGAAATAATTTCTGGATCTTTCTTTTTCCAAATAAAATAACTTCCAATGCATGGAAGTTAACTAAAAACGCATAGTCATTTTATGAAGTGCCAGGCGTGCCTTGTACAACTTGCACTTAAATATAATTACTTTTGCATAACATAATGGCAGTATTATTTAATTCCTTCATTATGGGTAAAAACCTGCAATTTCACAACTCAAGACCATAACCAGATAGTATTTAAATTCTTTGCGCAAAATATTAATTTTAAATATTCCTAAGGCGGTCCTATCTTCTGTGATGTCTTAGCTGTGAGGACTTTCTTCTTCTTTACAGTTTCACTATCTGTTAGCTCTTAATTTCATGAAAGCCATTTGGGTCACCCCCAGGTTGACTCCTTTTACAGGAATTTGAACTGTTACTTTTAGATTAGAACTACAGCTTGTCTGCACTCAGACTTTGTTTAAGATATGTATTTTAACTGAAGACTGTTGTTTTGCTTTCTTGAATGATAGTAAGTCCTTTTTTTTTTTGTAGTGCTTCTTGTACTTGTAAATATTTATACAGAAACACAGAGGAATTACTGAAAGGAACCTTGTTTTTCCTCAATTCCTATAGGTAAAAAAGATTGGCATAATTCTCATTTGCTTTTTTCTCCTTGCCATATTTATAGCTTTTTTAGAAACAGAGTAAACAAAGAAGTCAGAAGGAAGATGCTCTTCTTATCTCAGTAACAGGACTTACTGTTTCTGATGTGTCTCCAGCTTCTCCATCATCCCTTCCCTCAGCCTTCAAAGGGCTTTACAGCTGGGGTAAATACCATCTTACAGATAGAGACCTTGGAGCTGAGAGAAGGAAAGTGGCTCATCTGAAGTTGCACTGTGATGTAGTGAGCTCAGGTTATTTCCTGACCTCAAGTCTTGTCTTCCACAGGGAAGCAGCAGATGTGCATACAAACTTTCTTCAATCTTCTTCCAGCCCTGAAGGCTGATACTTATCTCTCACTGTCAGCAGCCTGGTCTTGACACCTTAGAAAATGCCATTTCAGATAACTTCTGATGATTCAGATTTTCATTAATGTAAAGTTTCCTGTTAGTTCTCTAGTAAGTTACACGTTTACTTTTTGCAGAGCAGCAATACTGAAAACATTGATTCTTTTTCTCTATTTACTTACTGTTTACATCTTACTTATTAACTGTAAGCCAGAATATCCTATTTCCTCCTTTGAAAAGAGGTTCTCAGGTAGGCATAGGTTTATTTTCCAAACTTCTTTTGGGGTGGGCATTTATTTGATACTATACTTTTTCATGCATCCTGTAAGTGATGACAAACATAATGGAAAATGGTTTGAAGTGTTGTGATTCCGTTAAGGATTCAAAGTATATAGAAGGGAATAAGCACATGAAATAACTTTCAGAAATATTGTTTATTTGGTGATAATTCTAAACTACTAAAGTTCACAGGTGTTTCTCATACCTTATTTGACAATCTAAAGAGAAGACAATTCTATTTGAGTTTTCAAGATATGACAAGTGCTAAGTTGTTAAATTCTTTTAGCATCTTAAAGAAGACGCTAAAAATCCCCATTCTTACAAACGCTGCAATGACAGATCACTGGTAAAAACACTTCAGTAATTACTGCAGTGGCAGATGAAGGGCTTATTGTAAATAGTTTTGTAAAACAAATGAAGGCCACTGCAAACTATTTTGTGTAGATCATTGGCTTCATAGTGCATTAAAAAGAGAAATATGTAGCTTAAGGCATAATTAGATAATTGTTGGACTTTCTCAAAACAATCTCTATACATGATACTAAGTATTTTAAATGACCAGGTCCTTCTGCAAAAAAAAACAACAAAGTGCTTTGGAACCTGAATTTTACCTTAACTACAGACAGTGTTGTGTATAAAGATCACTAACATAGACATACAAATTAGATGACAGATATATTTAGAAGAGTGAGGTATCTGTTTTTGTTGCTATTTTTTAACTTTAGCTTGCAATTCTTTAAACTATTTCATAAATAAAATTCTCATTTTTATATTTCAAATTCTCCACAAGCTTTTTACACAAGCTAAATTATGAATTGGGAAGCTTGCTATGTGAGAAACTTTCCTTCCACAGATAAATGATGCTGTTGGCAATATTTCTTGTTTAAAATGTTTTTTTTTTTTGTTCTCTGGTTCATTTACTACAATTTTACCTGTGAAAAATGTAATGGTATCTTTTACAATCATAAGAGCTTGTTCTGATTTACTTTTTAAAGCAAATATTTCCTTTTCATGTTCATTGCTTCCCTGCCCAGCTCTTTGGAAAGAATCTCTGTTGAGTGGATTTGGCTGAAGCAGTACAGGACCACTCTAAAAACTTTAAGTTTGGCAGGGTTTGGGTGGAAAAAGTGCATACACTTACGGAATTTTTTCCAAAAAAATTTTCTGTGGAAATGTGGTGTAAGAATCTGTCTGTGAAGGACATATTCCTTTTACAATTTAATTTATTTTCCTGTCAATTAACTATGGCTAAAAATGAAAGCAAGGAACACAGTAGAGAAAATACATTGTATAATCTGAGTTAATCTTCCTTAAAAAGCAAATGTGAATGAAAGTTCTGAGTATTGTGAAAGACTAAAGAGTACTTTTTTCCCCAGAATGTACTTGTGGTATTCTCAAATATTTTTTTATATACTGATTTACAGGATATTTATTTTCTTCGAAACTTGTTTATACAGTGGCAGGAAAGAGGTAATACTGCAGTACAGAGGTAATGTTTTTAAAAGAGGTGTCATCTGACATAGTCATGGAACAAAGAGACATCATGTAGGATTATATTCAGATGATGAGCAATAAGTCATTCAGTCAGTAGCTCTACTGATTTCTTCTGGGCCATTTATCTTTAGCATGTAATACCCCACAGAAATAAAATCTATTTCTTAAATTGTTTTGATTCCAGAAGCAAAGAAGGAGCATTCTTGAAAGTACATAAGGTACATTCATTAGCAAATATTTGATGAATGAATTCTGGATACTGCTCTTTTCCAGTTACATTTTATAAGATTGTAAGAAGACATCTGGTTTTGACCTGTGAAAGAGCTAATCTGAATTAGAACTCCAAATTCAGGTTCTTCTGTACAGGCTGAAAGGAGCATAAGTAGGTAGAACCCCCCCACAGCCATTGTTGGGCAGAAGCAATTACACTTCTCCTTCAGAGATGGAATATTACACATCTACCGTGTCACAGCAGCAGTTAGATGTCCTGAGGCTTATTGTACTGATAAGAATCTGGAATCTTGCCTGACCCTATAATTTGCCGAGGAGCAAGGGTTTGTGAGGCACCCAGAAAGAGTTTTGATTGAACTGGACGTTGTCAAAGACAACATGTACAAATCAAATAAATTTCTTCAAGTCTACCTGAAAGTCTATGACTTGTTTCACCATGTCATGGCTATGCCTGAATAATCATTCAAAAAACATGCAAAGTGGTCAGAGGTTTTTGTCACATCCATGTACCATATCTGGCTATCCATTTGTGACAGTTGCATGGCAGTTATTCCCTCCAGTATTTAGAAGCAGAATGCTCTTAAGCTGTCACTTTAAATTAAAGCCAAGATTTTGAACAGAATAACTTATTTATATGCTTGATTCAAATTTCAGTAGCATGCTGAGACTAAATTTACTCAGGCTATCTTCTCTGTCACAAAGGTAATTTTACTTTGCTATGTGAAATTTCTGTAATATGCAGAAAATACTTTGTTATGACTTAAGACACTTGGAGGTAAAAAGTGTTCATGCCAGCTAGATACTGGGTGAAAGATCATTCCCATTCTCATTTACTTTTCTGCCTGAGGTTATTTGTGCAGTAGCACACAGGGAATGGTCTTCCTCTTCATCACCTTAAAAGCAATTTTTTCTTAGTTTCTGGAATGATGGGTGAGATGGCAGGAAGTGGTTGTACTCTTTCTGGGGTTTATAGTGCCTTTTGAGTTCCTTTAAAAAAACTACTTATGACATTTTTTCTGGAAGGTATTTATTAAAGTAACAGTACATATGAACAATAACTGCTGTATATGTTAAGCAGGATAATGGATGGTACTTGCTTGCTTCATTCTCTGAGAGTCAGACAAATTAATTCCCGAACTGAAATTCATATTTTATAAGGACACTATCAACTTAAGTAAAAGAGAAGCGTTTCTTAAAATAAAGTAATAAATTAATCCACTTAGGTAGTGGAGAAGCTTTGATGAAACTGTTATAATACCTTACCTGAAACTACTAACTCTGCAAAAGGCAGGTAAAGTTTTAGCTCTGTTGGCTGAAAATGAGAGAATTTGTCCTCCTGCCCAATTGTGTTGAGAATAGTAAATATTTCCTCCAGCTAGGCAATTTTTTTCAAGAATATATTCTTCCCGTCTCCAAAATATGTATTAACTTTATCATTTTGGCTTCTATTTTGCTTTGGTTTTATCTTACTGTACAGTTTATGCTCTAAATTGGTGGACCTCCTCATTTTGTGTTTTATTCATTCAGGGAGCGTACCTGGTTTCTTATAGACAATTAGTCATTTGGTGAGTCTGTCCAATTTGTGGTAGACAAAGGCTGCCGTGCCTGTGTTTCAGATACTGTGTTGCTCTGGAGTAAAGAATAGGTCAAAATGTATGTTTGTTGAAAGAAGCCCAAGAGACAAACTGCAGCAAGGAGTTGTCCTGGTCAGGTATTCATCCTCCACTGCTATGTTGTATGTTGCATTTTCATCTGATCCCAGTGAATATGTAATTTTTCACTCTCTCTCACTTCTTTCACTCTTCCCAGCAAAGATTTAGTTGCTGCTGCTGTTGCCATTAGAAATAGAAAGGTGCCCTTTAATACGTTGTCAGCTGTTGGAGAGCTACATTTAAGACTTTCTGGCTCCATAGTGTAAGGTGGACTGCAGGCAGCTTTTCTTTGACTTTGTCTTGCAGGCACAAATAATATGCCTTTCTCTGGAATGCTGATGATCCTAGAAGTTTTCAGTGTAAGACCTGAGAAATTAAGTAGAGAAAGCAGCAGACAGTTCCTACAAAAAAGAAGTGTTAAGGCACTGTTGTTCATGCCCAAGGAGGGGGAAGCCAGAGTGCCTGCAGGTAGTGCAGGAGATGGTTCCATCCTCTGTTGAGAGACTATACAAAAAATGAGGTTGTGAGCTTTGGAAAAAAAAGTATAGATATGTGCATCCTGTGCTGCTCAGTATACAAGCTGGAGAAACAATGGTCTGAGTTAATCTGGTTTTTAATACCTATCTAGGAATTTTTTAGTAGGGAATAATAATGAGCTTTCCTAATCTGTCACGATGGAGATCATTCATACATAATCTCAGTAAAGGGAGCATTCAACCAGAACAAACCTTGAGGAAGGTAAAAATGTTCATTTAATTTTAATTTTCTTTTGCATTTTTTACATACACTGGTATCCAAATTCTGCTTTTTCTCTCCTAAATCAATTTATTTGTTTTTTCAATTCCAAATCAAATACAATAATTAATAAACACTACTGTGTATCCACTAGCTTCATTCATTTGTCCCTGCACATGGCGGGGAGATTGAAACTAGATGATCTTTAAGGTGCCTTCCAACACAAACCATTTTATGATTCTATGAGTCTTAAATATGCCCTGATTCTATTTAGCAGCATGTAGACTGAATTGCATGAAACATCCAGGTAACTGTTATCATTTTTCATACAGTAGAAAAAATTCCACAGTATGACTGTAGATTAAAGACTGTATGATAAGCTCCCAGTATAGTGTAATAGCAAGCATAGTCTGTGAATGAGGTGCTGTGTATAAATTATTTTCTTTCAACAGTTAGAATACAGAGCAAGAGGCTAAAGACTCTGTTTTTGCAGACATGGAATAAACACCTACTTCAACTGTCTTGGCTTTAAATATAAAATGCCAGGTTTGAGTGTAGTAAGTAACAGGCATTCATTGAGTAATTTGCCATACATTGTGCCAATTCACTTTCAAAAATGTGCTGAATAGCTGCAAAAAATGCAAATGAGTTTTAAGTGGAGATGACCATTGAATTTTCAGGAAATAACTGTATATCATCACCTGTAACCATTACTTTCAGATATCTAAGAATAGTAGATATGTTCAGGAAAGATATATTTACATGTGCTTTGAGACCACTGGTGCATTTTCAATTTAATTAACAGTTGGTAATTCTATATTGACCTATTTATTTTAGTAAAGTTTACTATTTTTCAGGTGCAGTTAAAAACCAACATTTCAAGTCAATACGTAATTCGTACACAGCCAACAAACACCTGTCTGTCTACACTTGAATGTGCAGCTGTTGCCCTTACTATCATGGAAAAAAATAACAGTATACAAGAGGTATGTGACTGAAAACACAGTTTTCTTTTATAATTAGTAAAGGGGCAGTGAGGGTACTTAGCTATTAATATCACATTTGACAGCCAAAATCTTAACAACGTTGTAGTAGTTTTGTTGCATAGCAAACTAAACCAAGAATCTATTTTTCTTCAGATATTCATTAACTATAGTATGTTCAAGTTTTTTATTTACTGGAGTCAAATAACCATTATCTTTTGTAATAGATCAGTATTTTTAAATAATCCTCTGAAGTCAAAGCACAGCAAGATTGTCTTTGACTCTCAAAAACCCAGAAGCTGATCCAGTTTGAGACAGGCAATAGAGTGCATTAATGTGTGGAAGGCAGTAAGTTGTTTTCCACAAAAACTACATGACACAGAAGTTCTGAATACCATGTCAGAGCTAGCTTGAAGATAAAATGCTTTTGTAAGCCTGTCCCACTGACCTCCCTCACATATGCAGCCATGGAATGTAACCCACAGAGTTATGTCTTCTTACCAGCCAGCTCACAATTCCTACATGTCATTGGAGAAATTTGGGACTTAGCAGTTCTTGGGTGTAAGTTTATCCCAGGTCAAAGAATACTAATTGGACATTAGCCTTTTCCATGCAGGTTGTGAACCACTAGTCTGTGATGGAAGAGGTTATTAAGCTAATGTCCTTCTTAATCTTTTGTTACTGACATTAGTAATATCAATTTAATAAGCCTTTTGAAAAAGACCTATGAATAGTTTTGCTCCATAGACCCAGGTCTGCAGCCTGATTGTGTGCCCAGAATGTGATACAGAAGAGTCTGTGAAAGAGAGGTTTAAAACTCATACATTTATTCACTACATTCTAGTGTCCACCCTGGGGTACTCATATCCCTCTCCATCAGATCATGAATATTTTGGTTCTTGACTTGCACCTACTAAAAAAAAGGTTCCTAGGTCAAAAACTGCTTCTGCAATTGGCATAGAGTATACCACCCCTATGTCTGCTGCCTCTATGGCACTAGAGAGTTGCCTCAGCTTTAAATCATTTGCATTTAGAATCAGACTGGGACAGTGTGTGGCCACACAAAAAAATACAGCTCAGTAATTGGAACTCCGTGGGAAGAAACTTTTCTAGAAACCACATATGTTTTATGACAGTGCAGCTTTCATATGCTTTTATGCTAAAAGAGTAATTATATATTGTAGAAGATAAACTCAGAGACACTGAAATTGAAGTGGGATTTGTATATTTACTTTTTCCTTTGCTGTACCAGGACAACATTGGCATATTTTTCCTTCATTAGGAACTTCTGTCTTATTCAGGTCCAGGGTGAATATTTTGTTACATCCTACAATTTCAAGTCCTGCATTTTGTTTCATCCCTTCCACTCAGAATTGACTCAGCCTACTTTTCAAAGACAAAATTATCAGTTTCTCAGAGATGCTTTTATAAGTAAGCATTGCAATAGCCAAGACCTTCATAAACATTCACACTTTTATACCCTCTCTGAGTTAAGTGATATTTCCGGCATTTAAGATGGTGAATTGAAGTCAAGAGCCATGAAAGATGAAAATGAGATGTAGTTTGATGCCCAATGTAAGTGACTTGATTTTCCTGTGTGCTCAGAAGAGTCACATTTTACTTGGCAGAATCTCAGCTCCTGCTGACTGCAGTTACATTTACACATCTGCACATGAGGCCTCGTGATACTGACTCGGGCAACCAGAAAATGAAGATCTGACAATTAGGAACCATTTGAGATAAATGTTGTGTGGCTTCATTACTCCTACATAATGTTGCTGGTCAGAAGCAGGGATACAGTCATCTCCAGGATGGCAGTCCATCTGCCTTGATCATGAGTCCCTCCTCGTTTTCTAAAACTCTGCCTCAAGGTATTTTCATTCAAGCATGAACAGCTTAGTTGTTGTTACTTGTTTTATTACTGCTTGTTGGCTGAGCCACAGTAATTGATCGTAGTCCATTGGTAAGGTCAAGTTAAAAATGTAACATACAGTAGTGTAGCTCATGCTGAAGTCAGGATTGAATGGGTCCAAGGAAGGAGGAAGGGATGACAGCAGGTAGGTGGATGTATGTCTGCAATGTGGCTTCTTTTTGGTACATCTCTTGTTCAGTTGTGCTCTCTGTGTCTCCAAAGGTCATATTTTATCAGCATTTGTCATTGAAGTTAAATGTTATCAGCAATTTAAAGCAGTCCTTGAATACAAAACCTAGAATAATTAATGTATCTAAAATAGCTTACTAAAAGATTTATTTTTGCTCCTTCCACCCCTTCATCTTTCTGCAGACTATACTCCGTCCACTTCAAGCTTTATGCTCTTTTCAGCTTCAGCATGGTGCCCAGATCCATCACAGCAAGGAGCATCTTCTCAAAAATGGCTTATATGACAAGCCAATGCCAAAGAATAAGCGCAAACTCAGAAGAATGGAGCTTTTGGTGAATAATGTTAAAATATAAGAAAACTGTACTGACGGTACAGTGGGATTTATTTGCAGCTGGCAAATGAATATTAATCTGGATGTAATCCAAACAGTTGACTGTACTGTAATAAAACAACTTTTAGATCCTTCATACACAAGAGTTTATCTACCAGTATGACAAACAGTAATGGACAAGCTTTTCCATTTTTGCAGTAGGCCAGGTGCCTTTGTTCAAGTGATAGAAGACCATTCACATTTCCTACAGAAAAGAAGAAGAAAACTCTGAGGATAATTTAGAGTTATCTCTTGGGTGACTAGTATGATCCTCTACATAACTGGATAAATTTACTTGGAAAAGCTTTCATCAGTATGAAAAGAAAAGGAATATGAATGTGGTGGAATGGTGAGGCTTCAGCATTTAGAATTGTATTGGATTTCTGCTGAGCTATCTAATTACAGTAGGTTTTCAAACTGTAATTCCCTGTATTACTTGGCTCAGGTGAACATAAGGCATGCTATTTGTATAGTTCTTTTTAACATTGAGATTTTTATTTCTTATGTTATTAGAATTCCTTTTTTGTAAATTTATATACATTTTACAATGCAGTTGGGTTTAGTTTGTTCTCAGACTTAATTTTTCAGTTAAGCCTGAATATGTTTTTATCAGAACCTGAATACTTCTGACTTTAAAAAACCCAAGTGAATATAGAGAAATGATTTTTGGAATTATAACTCAGGTGTTTCATATTTACTTGTTCAAAGCCCTCTTTTACAAAAGGGGACATTTTATGGATATGGACATGTCATACCCTTACCCTGACATACAATGGTTGTGATACTAGAGGAATTAAACAAACCCAGCGTAAACAACTCTGTAAGAGATATGATGCAATGACAAATGAGGGTGTCTTGATACAACCTGCTAACATGACTGCAAATGAGATTGGATTTACATGTGTTCTTTAATTAGTTCTAACAGTGATATAACTGTGCTTCTTTCTAATGGGAATCGCTACAAGTGGAAGAATGGGGTATTTTTCCTAGATTTGTGACTTTTTTTAATGATCTGGAGGAAAAAAGTGAAATAAAGTTTTTTTTATGTTCCTTTCTTCATGTTCAAAAACGCCTCCTTCATGAAAGATTAAAAAGGAAAATGTTTGTCTTTATTATCGGTTCCAATTTAGGTAACAACATGGAGCTAATTGGGTACTAATTACTCCTAGGAAAGAGAGTAATTTATGAGCTGCAAGATAAGAAATACAGAATTGTGGGGTGTAAACACAGCTAACCAGTATATTAACTGAAAGCATTTCTGCAATTAATGAGAGAGGTCAAAATTCGGTCAGAGATGAGTTAAGAAGTTTTAGTTAACCCTGAGCTAAGAGTGACCTTTTGTTTAGGCATGGATTAACAATTTAATATGTCTGGCCATGTTAGCAAAGTTTGAATAACCTTTTTATCTTCTCCCAGTCTAGATAAATCCTGTATCTGTCGCTAAATTCAGCAGACCTGAATTAGTTTTGACAAATCTGAAGCAAAAGGGTCTCACGTGATTAATAATGGTGTAGATGCACTTTTGTTCACATTGGGACAGAAAAAGGCCATATTTATTCCCATCACGAAGCGTGGCGTGGGATTCTTCATGCTAACTTGGAGCTTGAAGTCTCAGGCTGGTGTAGCTTGTGTACGACACTGCTTCCAGATCTGGGGCTGGGATGGCTAATGCTGGGCTGGGAATCTGTTTTCCCTCTAGTCTGGGACATGGTCCAAGCATTCCTTAAGGAAACAAGAGTATCAGTTAGGCTTTATTGTTAATGCCATATTTACATGTATGGATGATGTTCACATATAACGTTGTATATGTTAATTTAGTTTACCTTGATTTAGATTCATCTGGAACAGTAGTGTGGTGTACCTTTTGACCTACATTGTGAAGATTTTTTTCCTGGACAGAGGGCTGAATGTGTCTTCTCATAAAATGTACATTTATGTTATGGAAAACAGAAGGAAATTTGTATTACAATGTGGGATTCACAGACATCTGCAAAATGCCTTAGAATTAGAGGATCAGAGAAATAGTTGTCTTAATTGAGTTATAATCCTATATTAAGTACTCTTGTGTGTGCAATCTGTGCGGAGTTTTCATGTTTTCAGCAAAGGACAAATTCCACACAGCTTACAATAAGCATTTTAGTTTTGTTGATACCTCTTGTTCTTCTAATTTTTCTCCTGTGTTTAACAGGATTTATGTGATCTAATGCTGGATGCATGGAATCCTTTAATTGCTAATTTCCTGTGTTTTATGATACTGTATCAATCCCTATGCAGCGGTTGCTGAAGAAATGAAAACCAATTCATTGCAAACCTCCAGGCATTTTATTTTTTTAGATTTTTGTGTGTTTTATCTTGGATATAATATAGCAATCATTTGAATGCAACACAACATTCACATAAACTTCTGTTTCAGATTTGTTCAGAGCTATTAAACACAAAATAGAATCTTCTTTTAAACTTTTTTTGCGGAACTTTCATGACAATAAAATATACACAATGTAAGAGGAAGAGTTCAGAAAGTTTGGTTTTGTGTCTTTTGGATTCACAATATCCCTCTGAATACATTATCTCAAAGAAATGGGTACTCCGAACTCTTTTGATGGAAGTTGCATGTTGAAGTAACTCTCTTTGAAGAATTTTTGAAGAGTTTTGCGTGTTGAAGTGGCAAGCAATTTCTTTAGACTAAGTTTTATTTACAATTTTATTTTTTGCTGTAATGGTAAGTCTATCTCATTTTTCACTTACCAAAAGATTAATGAGTGAAACTCACCAGTCTGAGAAGTTAAAAAGAAAAGAATGTTTTTACTTCTAATGTTTGGTCTTTTGTCCTTTTTCACTTTGTACTGTCAAATATGGCTACAAAGTGAAATCTGCCTTCGTGTGCCACTATGTGACAAATTGGTGACGTGGATAGCTGGCTTTTGAACACACAAAGGCATGTAAAAAGTTTACAAAGATGGTCTTGTTAAGTCTCCATACTTTCATAACGTGTTAGACAAAGTTTGAGAAAAGAGACAAAGCTAGGTATCTTTCAAAATAAGAACAAAATACCCACACTCCTTTTTTTTATGCAGCTCTGAAATTAGAAGCAAAGAGACACTCAGGACAAACATAAATTTATTTTTCTTCAAGCTTTTACTTTCATAGTCTCATAAGTCCATTTGAATTCCATCTGGAGGATGGATTTCCATACCATACTACCAGTAAATTACTCTTTTATTAGTATTTTCCTGAAATAAAAAAGGAAACTTTTCAACTGAGTTCAAAAGGAGGAAAAATTATTTTAAGACCATGAATTTTCTTCTCAACTGTTACATTAGATAAAAAAATGCTTAAGCTACATTATTATCTGCAACTTCCCTGCTTGTTTTGTAATTTAATTAAAATCTGAACGTTTTAAATGGGATAGTGGCTCATGCTTTTCTCTGGAGGTTTGTATTTATCATGCCTTCATACATGAATGCTCATAAATTATATATTTGTTTCTGTTTCAAAGCAATAAAAGATCTGATTTGCTGTGGTCATGTGCCACTACATCTCTATAGAACTGAATTTGTTCACATGTGCTGGTATCACAAAGAGGTAAGCCTAGTCCTTGTTTTCTGCATTTTTAACACTTTTCAGTCAGTTAATGAAGAGATGTGGCTTCTGCTGTGGCTTTTGAAGAGAGAGGTTCCTTTGTTATCTGCTGAAACCTACGCGAAGGCTGAATTGCTGTAGCAATTTCTCAAGCATTTCAGTTTCAGAGCCCTCAGGTTCTGCAAAGATAGTTGTCCCCTGTTTACTACCATACAAGCATGCACATCTCACCCTCTAGCATTCCCCAAGTGCTGCATCCCCACTAGGAGCGATGATCTGAACATCCCATATCTCACACACGTTTTTCTCCTTCCGCAAATTGTTGTACTTAAGAAAGAAAAAAGCTACTTCTGTTCTCATGCATCTATTCCTCATCTCCCTGCCATAAAACCTGCACTTCAGGGACTTCATAAACCGTTAGTTACCAAGCTTGTTCCTTGTGTCACTCTTTACAATCCCTCCAAAGCCCCAGCAGCTCATGTCCTGACAGCAGCTGCTTTTGTAGTAGGGGACAATGACAGGGAAGCAAAGGGAGAGGTCTGTGTTTTGAGAAGTTAAATAAGAGACTTAGGTAAAAGTTGCCTTTGTTGCTGGGGTATGACTGCTCTAAAGCTTGTTATCACTATGACTTGGTGTTCGCTTAATACTGGAGTTTTCCTAACAGTTTGATTTTGTGGTGTAGTTTATCTTGGGGTAGCTGCTTTGTTATACAGCTTTAAGATTCACTAAATACTTGTCTGGATCCCTAAAAGATGCTAACTAGTTTTCTGTGTGAGAAGGTACTTTTATAACCAAGCAACTGAAAAATTGTTGTACCTGTGGGTCAGCAATGCTTGCAGCACAGATATGGCTTAAGTTGATATATATACACCACTTGATCTGGTCAGACCATGCATACTGCATATCTTCTGTCATAGATGTAAAGGCAGCTAGGAAGTAGCTTTGAACTGTTTTCTCTGCCCATGTAAGTAATAATTAAAAACCTCAGTAGCTCTAACAGACCATATGCTATGCTGTGGCCTACTGTGTCTGGAAGGACAGGTAGCATATTTTGTCTTTTATAGCTCTACTGAAGCTGGAACTTTATCTGGTATTTAAAAGTTCTTTTAGACTTGAATAGTAGGATTTGCTATCAATAAATAGATGCATCAGAGTGTGCAAAGGATTTAAAATATGTTAAGACCTGTCTGCTCCTCTGTGTGTTAGTGGAACAGAGCAATAGAGAATATTTGGCAAATTAATACTGTATAAACCATTTGCATATACACATGCATGTAAATATAGATCAACTATTTACAAAATATAAAAGTAATTATTGTAAGTTATCACCATCCTTTAAGTAGGATTTATAAGTAAAATCAAATTTCTATGAATAAAAAGTCAGTGGTTCTAGTGCTTTGTTTTCCCTTTGTTGCTGAAAGGTTCATGTGTGTATATATGTATCTCAGGTGTATAGATAAAACTAATAGTACATTTCTACAGGAGGGGGTTTATATGATTTTTTAATACATTTTAAAAGGAATGTGTTGAGAAATGGGCTGTGTATTGGTTGTGATTAAGCATTTGAAGAACTGAAGTCATTTACATGACATTTGAATCTTTTCCATAATTACTAGCAGAAGGTAATGAGGAAAAAGTGATACTGCAGTGTATTAATTTATCAACTTTGGTTACTTTATTGTACTTGAATTAGTCCTCTAAGAGCTTTTAACTTTACACAAAGTCAAGTTCCCTATTCTTTTCAGGGATTGGGATATTTGGATTCAGTTCTAGATCTGCTGGTGTATGCTGAATGTGGAATCAATATTGTGAGGAATACAAACTTTAGATGAAAAGATCATTTATTTTCACTTGAAAGATTCTGTGTATTTTCTTTTTCACTGAGAAGGTCTATGGAGCAGTCTCTATGTTGCTGGGGTTTTTTTTCTTTCTTTTTCATATGAGTGTAATAGAGTTATGCAGAACTGGAGTCTCACTGGTCATTCTGTTTCATTCTGGATTGTATCCATAATGGATTTGTTAATGGCAAGTGCTGGTAGCTAAGTGTTAGACAAAAAAAGATCAAACATTTATGATTAGTGACCCTTATTAAAAACATTTTCTTTCTCTTTTTTTTTTTTTTGGGGGGGGGGCAGGCATTTGTAGTAGACAAAATACATACTTCAGTTGATCTTGACACAGGGATTCTTTTTGTACTTGGCTTTATTCACCTTTCTCTCCCTGAGAAAGACACAAGTTCTCCCCTCTGGCATTTGTGCTGTTGGTCTCCCTATGATCAGCGAGAGTTTCACATTCTTTAGCCGTGCAGACTGAACTTACACCTCTGCCTACAAAGCTAAATGATCCCTGCCTCTCTGTTCAGACAGCAGTCATGTTTCTTTTTTGACCCTGCCATCACTGTGGAGTCATGGATGATATTTTGCAGAGCTGTTATGGCACTGTTGGGGCATTAGGTGCTTTTGATATGAGGAAGGAGAAAACGATGTGAACGTCAATTTCTGTTGCAGTTACTGGGGGTGTATCTGAAGTGGAAAAAATAAAAAGTATTTGCCCAGTGATAAAGGAAAAAATACGAGTGAACTTTTAAGGACTAGATTTTACACCTTGCCTAGGATCAGGTAGCAGGAGGTCCTTGCTTTTGTGCCCTTCACAAGATGCAAGGAAAATTGCAGCCTTTCTGTTCAGTCCTTCTTTCTTTCTCTAGAGGCACGTATCACTTCAAAGGCTAGATGGAAAGAAGCACAGCTGTTGTGTAGCTCAGAACTGTAACACTGTGTATTCCTGCTATAAAAGTGAATCTGTAGATGGATGCAGCCTCTTCTTTAGGATCTGTCCTCTTTTAAGTTTTTAAGGATTTTACATTGAGAGGACGTTAAATCAAAAAATCAAATAAGAAGCCTTCACTTAGCTGCCAGCATTGTTTATCTCAGACATGAACTGATCTGAATTACTGTTGTTGTTTTCACAGTATGTATATGAGAAAATGATATCTAATTCAAAGAGATAATGAAATTGGGTGTTTCTAGTTTTGTGTGGTTTTATAAGGTAGCTTTAAAATTCAGGAACATGGGAAAAATTGTTGGAGGAATTGGACTGGATGCGGAGAGACCTGTGAGTTATAGGATCAGAGTGTTTAGGCCTTGTAATTTGCATCTGTTCTTGACTTTGTAGCACTTTCAAGTCAGAAAAACTGTAATATAAGTGCTGTAAACTGTCAGAGAACTACCTCAGTCTTCTTTCTCGGATTTTGTTGAAATAATTAGAAAAGGTCCTGTGCTGCCCTTTATAGAGATATGAACTTTGCCTTTGTGAAGCTTTGCATTACATTTTGGTGATTTGGATTCAATTCATTGCACATTTTACAGTTAGCTTTGATTTTTTGCATGAAAAATACTGATTATATTCTGCCTCCAAAATTGCTGAAGCAACTGTAGAAAATGGAAACCTAGTTACTCCTTCTATACGTCTTCAGCTTTCACAGAATCACAAATCACAGAATCATGTTAGGGGTTGGAAGGGAATTCAAAAGATAATCTAGTACAGCCCCCCTGCCAGAGCAGGATCACCTACAGCAGGTCACACAGGAAGGCGTCCAGGCAGGTTTTGAATGTCTCCAGAGAAGAAGACTCCACAACCTCCCTGGGCAGCCTGTGCCAGGGCTCTGTCACCCTCACAGGGAAAAAGTTGTTCCTAATATTTTTGTGGAACCTCCTATGTTCCAGCTTGAACCCGTTGCCCCTTGTCCTGCATTGGATGTCGCTGAAAAGAGCCTGGCTCTGTCCTCCTGACACTCCCCTTTGATGTATTTAGAAACATTCAGTTTCCCCTCAGCCTCCTCTTCTCCATCTCTGCGCTGGACTCTCTCCAGCAGTTCGCTGTATCTCTTGAGCTGAGGGGCCCGGAACTGGACACAGGATTCCAGATGGGGCCTCAGCCGGGCAGAGTAGAGGGGAACAAGGACCTCTTTCGACCAACTAGATACCCCCCTTCTAATACACCCCAGG
>NW_009732389.1:33118-33345 GCF_000703405.1 Apaloderma vittatum | reverse complement strand
TATAATTAATAATTAATTAAAATATAATAAATAAAATGCATATTAGTATTTTGTAACACTTTAGAGCCAGCTTACACATCCTGATTGATTCTTGATTATTGGATTCCTTGTTGTGTACTTGCTTATTGTTTAAAAATAAAAATAAATAAATCAAGTACTCAATTTCTACCTTTTAATATTGTTTGTAGATGAAGATATGAGGCTTAGATATGAAATTAGCACTGAAA
>NW_009732389.1:0-33072 GCF_000703405.1 Apaloderma vittatum | reverse complement strand
ATTATCAAATTAAGAACCTATGTTCAATGAAGCTAAATCTCAGGGTTCACCATTTTTTAAAAGAAAAACCTGAAATAGTTCTTTCACTTTCAAACATGTACCTGGTGTACGACAATGAGACAGGATCATTAGCACAGAAAAATTGACATTTAGGTTGTTGTTTGTAATGGCAGATTAAAGATTCTTCCAGGTGTACCTGTTATGTAGTCCCACAGATCTGACTGCAAAACTGACCTTGCAAGTCAGGTGAGCGGGATGCTGAGCAATTTCCGTGAGGCTCAAAAGCCTCAAGCAACACAGCAGTGGCATTCTTTCCTGTAGCTTCTGTTGAGCCACTCTGTGGAGATGCACGCAACAGATACTTTCATTAAATTTCATGAGTGTTTATAGATATGTGTGGAAACGTTGCTTTTTCCTACTAAGCTGAATATGAGTAGTCTGTAAGGAAAAGCAGTTTACATAAAATATAGATGAGTTAACTGTGCACCTTGGAGAGCAATCTGACAGATCTTTGCTCTGCGGGCCACGTGCACAGGGCTGTTAAGTATGTCAGATCTACACTGGTTATACATTAGCTCATGGAAAAAAAGACCTTGTCAGTCTGCTGTAAAATACTAAAACTTTTGCTGTTTTTCTGGCATTCTGAAGAGCTGCAATTCGTCTCTGCTGTTTTTTACATAAAAGCAAGTTCCTGCCTGTACCCCACACTGTAGTTAATGCCCCGTGAGCTGCTGCCTGTGAGATGCAGAGCTCGGTCAGTGCTGCTGGTTCCTCAGCAATGTGAGGAAGTTTTGGAAACTCTCCTGCACCAAGTGAAGCTTGCAGCCCTGGCAGCAGCCTTCCCTGCTTCTAGCTTAAAGAAGTGGTACTAAAATTGGCATGAAACCTCCTCCCTCAGATAAGTGGTAGCATTTCTTCTACGTATCGGGTATGGATCCTGTTTTTAATTAAATAGGACTCCCTTTGTGGGAGAGAAAGATGGCGCAGGGGATTGCTTTGGGCTGCATTTGAAAATCATCATCTCCAGATTTTTCTTTTGACTATCAGTTTTCAGTTACGATGGAATTATATAGAGATATATAACAAAATGAAAATTTCTTTTAATGAAGTTGAGAGTAGCCTTGCAGACTGAAGCATTTCATTCCTTCATTTTGAGGAAATTGTTTGTATGAATTGTATGTACCTCTTGATTATTGCTTAAGATAAGTTGTCCAAAACAGTGGACAAAACAGAAGGAGGCTATATGCTGGCCAGAGGCTGGGCAATTTGCCAGCAGTGCTTATTATAGCATTAAGAAATATATTTGGGTTTTTAGAAAGTTGTACTATTTTGTTAAAGTGAATTGAAATACCACTTGTTCCGTACTTGCAGGAAAACTGAACACTCTGTAATAACTTTTCAGAGAGAAAAGGAAGTTTATTTAGCAACTTGACTGCTATCAAAGAAATTATCTTTTACATAATTCAGTTTACAGAGCTTGTAAGTTTAAGATCAATGGAGTGTGACAACTAGCTTTTAATGTAGACATGGGAACTGAGTGTGCACCCTGGTTCAACAGCAGGCATACACCTTCTTCTCAGACTAAGGGAAGCCTCTGATGCTGAGGTGGCCAGAGGAGGAGTAACTTGCAGAGCTGCTGGTAGAGGGGGATTGGAGGCGTGTGGGCAGGCTGAAACAGCCTGGACTCAAGTCAGCCCAAAATGCAACGGCACTGCAACTGGCAGTGGGTTGCAGCCAGTGGGGGGTGCATTTACATGGGCTCTTTGATGTTTCACAAATTTTATAACTCTTCCACTTTACTCTTTTTGGCCCTTAACTATCGTATGGACTTACCACTGTAGCAAATAAGCTACAAATAGGTCTAAGTACTCAGGGGAGCTTGTTGGTTTGGTTTTGACATATATGATAGAGATTTTATTGCTAAGTTAGACTTAAATAAAGAATTAATTAATTAATGCTTCCAATGCACTTTCTTATTCATAATGCAAGGTTATTTTTATTCTTTTCACTGTTTTCAACTGTAAGAGACACAACCTTTGTGTTAACCTGTAGTTCACTTACAAACGGTGATGCCTACTCACATACCAAATTCTAAAAGTATTGTGGAATTTCATCTCCCTCAAACTGCTGAACAGGCCTGGTACAGAAAATACAGCATTGGGATTTTAGGTGGAATTAATCAAGAATCTTGCAGGATACCTTAAAGAGAATGAAAGTAAGTCAACTGAAGTTCCAAGCGAAGTCAATTTAAAATAAAAGAGTAAGTATCTGGGGTCTTGCTAAATGTTCGTGTCTTTATAGTTGTCTACAAAAATGCTCTAAGTGTAAAAGGAAAACGGAGATGCTGCCTTGCATGAAGTCATGGCCGGTAATTGTAAAATTACAAATGAGCTGGTTCAGGCTTCTACAGTTCTGAAAGGCACAGGCTGAACTGAGACTAAATAAAAATGATACAAGTCTTCCTATTTTATTTCTGCTTTTTCAGTTTGCATCTGAGTTAGTGATTTCTGCTCTACTCAGTTAAAATGCTACTTTCTAGAAAGAATTTTAATGATGCATAGGTAACAGGTTTTTTTGGTAGCAAACTGAGAAGAGTTTTTCTTGAAATATAGCTGGAAGCCTTATAGATGGTCTGCTACATTGCATCATAATTTTGCTCTCTGTTAAAATGATTTTTGAGCTTCGTATTCATGCAGCTGCTACATTAAAATGGTATTTTGAAATCTGTAATTGCAGAACTGTGTAAAACTCCTTAAATGCTCCATAAATATGTGTCTTGAGCACATATCTGCATGCTATTATAGAAGAGATTTAAAAAATGTTTGTGATTATATGTTTTCTGAAGCCAAATAACATTTGTTTTGAGTTTATTACAAAGATTTGTAATAAATTTTGTAGATTTCACATTGATTGCTTTTACAGGTTTCCTTAAACTCAATAGGCTTTTGCTTTCCAGGTTTATAAATGGCACAATCCAGTCTCACACATTGTGTTCAGTTTGATTTTTATGAAGCAGATAGAAGATGCTTTTTGTAAGAATTCTTTTCGAAGTTACTTTATCACTATTCTAGGAAGGAAGTGCATGCATTTTATACAATATGCATTTTATTCCTTGATGAGCAAACTTATTATATTGTGTGTCATTCAGATGTGTTACTATTTCTTTTTCTTAGTGATAGGAAGTGACTTTCAAATTTTTTTTTCACTTTAAAAGACCTGAAGTCCAATTTTTATGTTTCCCAGAAACATTCTGTAGAATGAAAAACATTCAGAAGTAATTAGTATAAGATAAAGGTAATTTTGATTGAAGTCCATTAGATGAAATGCAAAAAAATGACCTTTTAGACATCTGTTTACAAGGACGTTAATTGCACCCACTCAGTGTATTGCTGCGTAATAATGTGCTTTTATTCTCAGTCGAAGTTTATAATCAGACTTAAATTTTAAATGGTGGTCCTTCTGAGGGGGACTAAATAGTGCAATACTACAAGTACAGAAGCTGCTAACAAGTTACTTGCTACACTATATATAATATATTTAATGCATTTAATGCATCTTGCATAGTATTTCAGCTGTTATGTGATATTTGTTTATTTTTATGGGAATGTTAGTCTTTTTCACTAGTTTCCTGTACCAGCATTCAGTAATAGATCAAAACTAATTAACTGATGTTTCTAAAAATGTTTCTTTCTACAGTGTCTAGATGTTTGCAAAGACTTCTCTTTATTTTCTTGCTTTTTTTTGTATGACTTATTGCCCATAAGAAAATTACATAGGGAAAAGAAGTCCCCGTACAATAAGAAAACATGCAACATTGCAATGAATTTTTAAGTGTTTATAACACTTATCTTTTTTTCTTGTAGAATCTTTTGCAGCATCTTTGTATAGACATTGCCTAAATAGTATTTATCACACCTGTGTGCACTATATGGACAAAAGAGAAAAGGAAGACGAGTTTGGAAACTTTGTTTAAGAAATATGTACACAAACATTCAGCAGTCACGTAAGAATATTTGCTTTTTGAAGCTTTTCTATTACAGTTAACTAACAGAGCTCAACATCCTGTATTTGACGGAGGGAAAGGGATGTCAGCACTAAGAGCTTGAATAATCAGCTTCATGTCATGCTTAAAACTCTACATTGTCTTAATGTAGCGTGGAGGTCCTAGAAGAAAAGGTAATCAGAACACTTGCCTAAAATCCTTATCTGGAATTGCAGGAGTGGCATTCTGGTCCAGCTGTGGAGCTGAGAGCAAAACTTCAGCTCACTCCAAGGTAGAATTCAATTGTGCCAAAGACGTTTTAAATACTCTTAGACATGGCCCCATAAACATTACTGGCAGGTGTGTTCACATGCTTGAAGTTGAATATTTTAATTATTTGAAAGTGGTGATGTTTTTTAGAAAGACGGAAAGACACACTATGAAGGGTTAATGTTTTTAAAATACCATGGTGTCAACTGCTGTTGTGTGCAATAATAATCAATGATATTAAATATAATGATACATATTGCAACTTTTTCTCGTTTTGGTTGGGGTTTTTTGTGTGTAAAAATCTTCTTGAAATATACCAAATTGTTTAATAACTTTTCCCCAAAACTTAACTTTAATAACTTTCCCCCATTAACTTAATAGTCACACATTTGTGAGATAACCATCTCTGTGGTCAGAGTAATAATGAAAGGAGAGAAACAAGTCCCTTGGCAAAACTTACTCTTAAAGCTAGTCTTGATGTATTAACTGTATTTCACATCTCTTTTTGAATGAGAACCAGTCTAAGCATCAGATATTGGTGAATTGAGGTAAAAGTTCTCATCATAATTCATCTTTGCTCTTTTACTCAAAACAAAAATGATTTATGCTAGGAAATTTAAGCAGTGTGGAATTGCATAAGGCAATGAAGTAGAGTCTACACTACACCTTGAATTTCAGTCAGACTGTCCAAAGCCCTTCTATTTCACTTGTTCAGTTGTTCCTTTTCAGCCAAATTAATAATTCTCTGATACACAGAGAGAATGTGAGATTCAGTATTCTCCAGTATAGTAGCTCTTATTTAAGTATTTTCTTTACACATTATTCTACGCATAAAAGGAATGTTGTCCCAAGTGGCTTGGCAATTTTTCAGTCCAGATTATGAACACCTAAAATTGCAGAATTAAAAGCGCACTTGGTTTTTCAAGGTTAAGACTGGAACAAGGGGCATTTTGAGAAGATGAGGAGGCTACACTATTTAGGTAACTGCCGTAGGGGAGCTGTTCCCATATTTATGAGCCATCAAAAAGGAGATGAACTGCATGTGTCAGCACTGCATCTGAAATGAATCTTCTTTTTTCTATTCAAAGTCTAAGGAGTGCCAGTGTAATGTAGTTCATAGTTATCTTGCATTAGGTCAAAAGTTGGCACTTGAAAACTCTTCTTGAGTCTTTTCTAGACCCTACTGGACTGTTACCTATGTGCTGTGTTGCTATCTTAAAAATCCCAAGCATTTTTTTCATTTCTGGGCACATCCTTGCTTCACTGCCATGAATATGGTTCATTGACCCGGAAGGCCTTTGATGGCAGCTACTGGGCACTTGAAGCAAACTGTCTGGATCCACTGGTTAAAGCTGAGCCCCACCAAAGATGAGAGAGAAAAGCCTAGCATTATGGTGTTCATGCAAAGATAAAGAATAGAGGATAGCACTGCGTTGCTTTCTGTGTAAAGGGCTTCTTCCCTGCCTCTTTTTTTTCCACTGCTGTTTTTACTCGTGTCTGGCTTAAGCTATTAGTGTGATAAAACAAGCGCCCTTTAATATAAGGAACAACTTTACACATGTGAATGTTTTGGTGACAGTAAACACTGGTGCTTTTAAAGCCAGACTGATAGGTATCTTGCTTAATAACTTATTACATTATTCAAATGACTATGTAGCAACAAAATAATGGTATTAATCATCACAGAAAAGCCCATCGGCTGTCTTTTTGCTTGTGGAAATAAATCTTACCCTATCGGTATTAGAAACCTAAGCACTCTTTTCTTGAAAACTCCTTCTCTCAGGCACCTGGAATAATATTTTTCTAATTATTATATTGTATCTTAATTATAAACTGCTAAATGCATCATTCCACTGCTACAAGTACTTCATGGAAAGGTATACTCTCCAGTAATTTCAGCTGAACTAAGCACAGGTTTTAGGAGTGCACTTTCACTTTGCACTTAGATTTTAGTGTCTCGCTGTCTAACTACCTTATTAAGAATACTTATTTTTTCAGTTATGAATTAAGTATCCACAGTTGTTAAAATTATATATAAAAGTGATGATATAGCAGAAACTTTACATTGCTGTACCAGAGCCTGAGCCCTTGACTGTGTACCACTGAAGCTTTTCGGACTCTTGTCCATGTTTTCTCTGTGCATCTTTGGTACTAGAATATATGGGTTTTAAAAGGAAAATTGAGCTTTTTATAAATATGCTGGTGGAAAGACATTGCCACTGTTGTTCCAGGAATGGTCACTTGTCTCCGTAACTGTTGTCCCTGGAGTTGCACTGGGCCCTGTTTTAATGAAAATGAAGTGGATTCATTTAAACATTAGTTTAAGCATCCTGACTGATAAATAAAAGTGCCACAAGTTTCCGGCAGTGATGGGCACGTTGAAGTAGTATTGCTGTTATGTCAGCTGCAATAGTGACTGCTAGAGGGAATCTGTGGTCCAGCCCTAAGCTTGTCCTTTAGCTTTGTCAGTCACCAACACTTGACACAGCATACACAAGAAATGGATACATTTAATTGTACTTTCTACAGGCTGAAACTGCGTAGCAGATACTGATTTTCGTCTTGCTCGACAGTGCATAAGCACTAAAAAGTTTGTGCTTCCTAGAAGCTGGTAGCATTTTAGCTGCTAATTTCTTCAGGTTACAGCAGATGAAGAGGTTTTAAGACTCTCATTGCTTCTTCATTGACAGGGATCTGATCAGTAGCAGCAACACCCCATTCTTATTAATTATTTGGATTTATAGTGTGGCATTGATATGAAGTACAGAAATATGTTTGCATTTTGTTTTATTTCTCTTCAGCTTTATTTGGAATAGTGTATATTATTTTATCTCTGTAACATCAAAAGCCATGAAACAAATTTTGAGTGTTGTTTATAAAATTACAATTATGGAAAAGGTAGATCTGAAAAGGAGACATTTTCTGTTACTACTTTCCTCTGTTCTTTTGTAAACAATGTGTAGATCCTTCTCAAGTATGTTTTATATCTTCATTTTAGGACTTTACAGTACCCTAAATCAGTAAAAATGCGTGGCTGTTTCAGTACAGAGCTATAGTTATTCTGGCAGACAGTGCTCTGATGAGGTGGTTCACTTTTAGGAAATGGCTTCACAAATTGAGTTCTTTTCATTAATGTTTTCATGCCCATCAAACAATTATAAGAGAATTTCAAGCTGAGTTAATAAAAGCAATTAGAAAAAGGCTGTTCATGTTTAACCTGGTATTATAAAGATTCTAGTGATTCAATATATAAGTTATATAATGAAACAGCTTTTTAACTTAGGAGTAATAAATCATTTAAAGAAATACTAAAACTAAATTGCAACCAATGTCTTCACCAACCACTCCGTTAATACTGTCTTTGTAAGTATGATATCCCCGATTTTTTTTTTAACCTGGAATGTAACATAATTAACCTTAATGCTGACAAAAATCAGTATATGTTATCATCTCCAATGTAAGAGCTGGTTTATCCTTTTAATGTGTAAACTGCCTATCTGGAACATAAAGAGCAATAACTGGGTAGATTGACCTCTCTGTGCGAATGAAGAGGATGATTAATCTTAAAATATTCTTAGAACTTCCTAACATAATTAATTTCTATTTTTGATACATAGTTCATCAGTGTGGCCCTGATACTCTTGTAGCATTAAATCAAGGTTGTATTTTTATACTCTTTTGTGAAGAGCTACTGCAATCAAATGCTTTTTCCATCAGGATAGATACGCAAGTTTGGGGACTTTGGGGTTTTTTTTTTCCTTCCTGGATCTTCTTTCACAAAGACTTAGAGTTAACTCCAAATAAAATAAAAGTCTGATTTTGATGGTAAAATCTGTACTACGTAAAAAGTAGCATCTTTGCTCCATTAAGACCAGACAGCTTTTTCCTCTGCCGATATGACAATATTAATAACAATGATAAGGCACTGTAAAGATAATACACCTTCTTTTTCTAGCATTAGGAATAGGTCTGATTTGTTTTTACAACAGAGAGAAGAGGAGAGTGAAAAAGATGAGGTTAACATGGCAGCTTTATTATTTATTTTTCCTTTTGTAATGTTAGTGTGAAAGAGACAGTAAGAGCACCAGGGCTGCAGTTATTTACCTTTTCGTTTTAAGGTGCTTGTGAGTCAAACTGAAAAGTACCAATTACAATCTTAGGAAAAATCGTGATTGTCGTCCAGAGGGTTTTAATTTTAATTTCGTGGTGACACTTGTATGATAGAAATATACTGAAAAATATGTTCTTGGGATAAAATATATATAAATGTCTGTCCTCTTACTATGCAGATTAGCAGATAGTTTTACGTTAATAATGGCTCTTTTTGAAGTTCTACTTATTTACAGACATCGCAGTCTAAGCAATTGTAGGCAGCAGATGATACTTTATTAGCCGCAGGTGTAAACAGGGATGTGTACATCTTCCATTTCTCATAAGCCAAGGAACACTGGACACACATGCTGTGCAAGGTTTTCCTTTTTTGATTGGTTTTCCTACTGTGTGTTGTAAATAGAACTTGACTTGTGTAACTTCTCTTGGTTAGCCCAGATTCAGTATTTGGCTGAAAGCCATGTATGTTCATTCCTCAGAATAAATGTTTTCTTCCTTGCATAGTAGTTTTTTGTCATTAAGCATATTTATTTTTTATAACATTTGTTTGGGAACCATCAGCTATTCTGTTATTGGCTAAACAGCCTAAGAAATTTGTTTAGATTGTATCTACTACATTCTTTGAAAAATTCTTTTCCTTGCAGTCTTGGAATTCAACTTACAAAAATAAATTACTAAGAATAAATTGATACACAGTTTCTTTGAGAGGACAACATAATAAAAAAAAAAGGAAGAAAACAATTACGTAAAATTGAGCAACGTAAGATGTTGCACGTATTCTTCTTTTTTTCAGTATTAGTGTATATGTATGTTGAAGTTTGTGGAAAGATCTTTTACTTGAATTCAAAGAGGATTAAGTCCCCCACCTGTATTCTGTGCTGGTATATATATAAGCAAGGTTTAATTACATTTGCGAGTTGCAGAGCCATTCATTCCAGCCACTGTTTCCTGACCCATTTTGTCTTTAGACCCGAAGCACGATGTACATTGCCTAAACTTCATGTTGCAGTCCTGCTGCATCCCCACACGTGCAATAATTTTGCTTCAGTTGTCAGACTCAGGTGGTTTTGCATTTACCTTTCAAACCACAATTCTTTATTGCTTAATTACTTCCCTTTTTGTTGGCGAAGTTCGTTTTTCTAAGATACTCTTCTTTATAAAATGACTAGAAAAGAATATATCATTTCCATCGCAGTTTAATAAGGGATGTTAATATTATTGATGTTGGTGTAACTTCCATTGGACTGAATAAAGGACTGAATAAATTTTGTCTTCTGCAAGTGAATGTTGTAAACTTTAGCTATTGGGTACTTTAAAATTCTTTGCCAAAATTACTATAGTAAAATTATATCAACTTTGATTCAAATGCATTCTTCTAAATTTAAGCTTGATAGTTAAAGAAAACACATGAGCTTAAAGGAGGGCTTTCGAAAGCTAAAACCCGGCACATTATAGTGATTTAAAGAAATAATCCTAGAATTGTACTCTGACTTGGATAATGTACTCTCTCTATAGGATGGTAGCTTTAAACATTAGAGTCCATAAACTACACTTTTTAACATTGTGCAGAAACAGATCATTGCACCGAAAATCTTCCAGTAAGTGTAGCATCAAATGGCCATATTTTACAGGTAATTTATTCTGTGACACCGCTTCAGCTGAGTTTCATCTTCATAGAATCATCATCATAGAATGGCCCAGGCTGGAAGAGACCTTAGAGATCGTTTCAATCCAGCCTCCCTGTCACCAGGGACGCCACCTCTCGGCCAGATCAGGCAACACATGGGGACCGAATGGGAATTCTCACTCTGTATTTAGAGCAGCTCAGTTAATATGTGCCATTAATAAGACATTAGCATACTTTAATTTGGAAAGGGAAACAGCTAATTTTAAATTAAACAAAGAGTAAGACTTAATTAATGGACAACTAGAATATTCTTGAAAGAACTTGGTTCATTGATTTTGAGCTAGTTCTGCAGCTATAGTGTGCGTCTAGGTTATCTGAACTTCTCATCACATAGAACCAGACAGAGCAGTTCGGTGCTGGGTAAACAGTATCAACATGTCTTCTGATAGATTTTTGCCTGCTTCTTGGAGATGCTTTTTATTAGTGGGAACTGGTTTTGTGCTTTCATCTCTTTCCCCTTCCTAACCAATCTTAAAGACCAGAAAATATTGTTTATATTATAGCAGCAGAAGAGGCTGTTGAGAATGACCTGCAGAGTACTTGTATTGCTGTTACATCACTTGTTTTCTTCCTTTTAACTTGTGAGCATCACTACAAGCAACCATATCTTTACAGGCTAAGGAGGACAGCATATGACCAATAACTTCCACAGTCAAAACAGTGACAATAAGAGACAGCTGAAAAGAGTATGGATAAGGTGGTACCAAAGCTGACAGCAGATTAGAGCAGAAATTGCAGAGACATAAAGCTTACGATGGTATGATGCAGCTATTGCTAGAAAAGGAAGGCCTATAAGAGAAATTGCAAAAATTTGGTTTTGTTGATAATGGTGTGTTACCACACAAAGCAGTGCGGTTAAGTACAGGGGCAGCATGTTTGCGTGTGGAAATGTTCTGCTTCCAAGATGGTGGTAATCCAGTGGATGGAGTAGTAGCCCCACGTGGGAGGACCTGGGTGTTGGGCTGTTAAGCACTTCTGTAGTATACAGAATGGCAGTAAGTCCTCTTGCTGGCTTCTTCCATCAATAAGTATTAGTTTATCCCTTCTCACTGACAATGTTCAATGACGGAATACAGACATTAAATGATCAAGATGACTTGAAAGTAAATCTTTTGATTGCTGTTAAAGCTTTAAAAAAATACTGTATTTTCCCTAAATAGGTTTTAAGGCAATTTAACACATTTTGACCAGGGGGAATTCCTGCATTTGAAAATAGAAAAAGGATGACTTTGCCTACCTATTTCTGATTAAAAATGGATGTACAGATTTGTAAAGCCTATTGTTAGCCCCATGGGCTCACCTGTAAGCCCTTAAAGAACTATTATTTGTGAGACTATATGAACCCGGCTGCTCTTTGTTAACTTAAAACCATCCTTCACTTAAGTCAAATCAGACACCACATATCTTGCCAGCCTTTGCTATCTATTTATTGAGAAATTCGTAAAATCAGATGTGAGATTGTATTGCATCCCTTAGTACATTAAGGATTTATCTCTAGCCTTTCAGACTCCATGGCAGGGACCATTCCCAGTCTTGCCAAGACAATTTTGCTACTACTTTTCTGTGCAAGTCTGTCAACGTTTAGTCTTGGAACACCTCATAGAAATAAAGCAGAGAAGCATGGTTTTTCCTAATTTTTGGTGTTACATATGCCAAATAAAATGAAAAACACATGTGTAGGATAAGTCAGTTATTTTGTCTCATTTTGTGTTATTTTGAATTTATATGCTGACATATGAAGATGGCATTGCTTTGTTTATCAGTCTGGTCACTGGTCAAGAAAGCTGAAATGTTCGTTTGAAATTACTGTATGTGTCTTATTGTCTGGGTGGAGAGAATGGATGGAATAGGGAGAGATCATTTTGGTTTTCACTTATGAAAAATATCATTTCCATCTTTATTTGCCAGTAATTTCAGAGAAACTCTGGAAATATTAAAATAGGATGTCATCAGATTCTGAAACTTGCCAATATAGGGAGGAAGAAATTTTTCCAATTATTTTTGAAAAGGGATTTTCATTTTAGGAATTCTTTTTAAAATTGGGCATTTTAGTCTAACATGAATTATTTTGAATAATATTACACTGCCTTTTAATTTTCCTAATGTTAGGTAATATGTTCAGTGTACCTTTGGTAGTTGGGTTTGAGAGACCTTTTGTTAAGCTTTTTCTGAAAAGAGCTAGATGAAATTATCCGTAATGCTTTTATATTCCAGATGCTTCTGTATTTTTATTCTAAAATTTGAATGCACCTTGCAGAAGGAAGTCCTTCAGCATATTTCAGAGCACTATAACAAATCTCAAGTATCTTTACTTCTCCACTCCATCTGTAAAGGAAACAGTCAGGAGGAGATTGGTTTGTAATTAAGTTAGAGATACTTAATGTTGAACTATATTGGCAGGGTTTTTCATTTCTGAAACATGTAAATGTACAATTATTTGGAAAGTAGAAATACTTTTCTTCCATCTTGCACTATATTTTAAAATAAAATGCAGAACTTTATTGAGGATCTTTATTTTATCTCTGTAATTTTTGTGTAGCATATTCCAAATATTTTTGTTTGGGTCCTTAGATTTAAAAAAAAAAAAAAGTGAGTTTAAACGTAAAAGATGGCTATCTGGAAAAAAAATACTTTGTGTGATACACTCATGGGAAGCAATTAAGTGTCTGTTTTAAGGTGCTTGTAAATTTTATATTCTGTTAACTTCTTTCCCTATCTAAAGAGAATTACTTATAGTGTCACAGGTTTGTGTTGCATGAAATCCAGCTATACTAAACTGATATTTAAATGAATGTACATTAATTCTTATACACTAATTAATTATCAGGAATTGTAAAAGCTAATGTTATTCCTTGTGAAGCAGAAGTGTATGCAGTTGTGCCTATTTGATAGAATTAATCTAAATTTCCAGTATACTGTCTGTCTTGCATGAGTTCCTAAGCAGTTAAATGTGATTTACTAAATGCAGTACTTACTTATGCAGACAGTATATCCTGATCTGTTTTCAAAGTCATCTATTTGTATGCTTTCAGCATTACTGTAGAGGCCTCTGCAGTGCAGAGTGTAGTTGGGCCAGATTAAAAGACTGTGGATATTTTCACGGTGAGAGTTGGGTAGAATGGAAACAGCAGAGTTCAAGAGAGGAATCCACTAAACTTCTGTGAAATGCTATAATACTTCAAACTATTTCTGGAAATTTTGAAAAACTTTTATTAGACTTGTTGGGAATCCCACTGTGTCCTTGCTAACCTGTAGTCATAAGATGCATCCCACCTAAAGCTGTCTGAGATGTAGAAATCAGTTTTATGCAAACAGAACATAGAAAATGCTGATCCTGTTGCCCTTTGAGCTTAAGACCATAAGACAGTTTTTGGCAAATCCCTTTTTGGGGTGTTGGGCTTGGCATGCCATTCATTGGACCATTGTTTTTTCTAACTCCTCATCTAACATGTACTTCTGTCTCATCTGATGTTCAAGGAACCACAACTGTATAAGATTACTTACATTGTGGATGCTACCTGTGGAATCAGTGTTGTAGATGTCTCCATGTGCAACCTTCTAGTGTCTTAAATTCAGATAGAGAGCTTGTTTCAGCATGAAGAATAAATATAAATGCATTGAAAATTTTGAGTGCTATTACCTGAAAACCTGGCATATTTTTACTGCTAAATAGTAACTGAAGCTGAAAAACAAAAGAGCTAGACAACTGTATATTTAAATAGACTATGAGACACTTTCCTAATCCTTCCAGTATTATGTGAAAATCGTTGGAAAAGTGAAGGTGAAAAACAACGTTTGTCTAAACGTTAAACAGAACAAATCTATAATAACTAGGATTATACATCCACCTTTGATGAATTCAGTTGGAGACCATTCACCAGATTTTTTCAGTGCTACCTATTAAAATATTTTGTATCAGCTCTTAAGATACATGTTTGTTGAAACCACATGTGAAACAGCATATATTCTTTTTCTCCTTCCAGGGAGAGTCTGTAGTTTAATTCATGTAAGTACTTTCTGTCTTCTGTTGGGTGGTCTGCAGGAATAGTGAAGTAACCTTATTTCAAACATGCTGTACTAAAGCATGTTCTTGCATCATTGACTGTCTTTCTGTCTTCACAATAAAACTAGTTAGACATAATTTAATTGCTCTATTATTTTCTGGGGTTGCTCAGAAACATTTTATTTGAATTTCAAATTGGATAAAACAAACATTGAGACCTCTACAAATTAGAGGTCTGTGATGTTGAATAACACTTCCTGATGTTCTTACTGGACTGGTGGGGTTTTATCAATATAGAATTAAGCTTGTCATGCACAGAGAATATTCAGTCATGTATTTGTGAAGATCGGAAAGCCATAACTTTAGTTTTGAAATTGTGATGCTAACCTGGTCATTAATTTCAGAAAGTGTTTGATTCTTTAGAACACTATATTCCTTCAAGAAAATCTTCCCTCATGCATACCTTCATGTTTTCTTAATTGATTTCAGCTAATGTAATTTTGAATTGTTGACAAATTGAAACCAAAACTTTAGGGTAAATTTTAAGATTTATTGAAATGGGAGCCTTGGAAAGCACACTGATTTGAGTGGATTCTGGCATCCTTAAAAAAGCCTCACAAAAATATATATCTTTACTGTCTGCTGCAAATCCATTGCACAAACCAGTGATGTTTGTAGTTGCAAATGGATTCTTAGTGAATGTGAAAGGACTTTCAGTTCTAATGTCCTTGCAGTTGCTGGAATAGCACTTTAAATTTCCCCTTTCCTCCATTTCAGTTTAATCATTCATAACCTGCCAGTATTGCCACCTTAGGAGAAGATTATTTTATGATGCTGCTACTACAGGCTCAAAAACATCCAGAAAAAAAAATAAGAAAGCTGGAGAAACTGACCATTCCAGACTTTGGCCCTAGTTTATGCTAATTATGATTGAATCTTCTTGTAATTCCCATAATCTTATATGTGAATCCCTCGTACTGTGGAGAAAAGCAGACAAAAAAATGTTTCCATATAAAGCTTCAGAAGCTTGGTCTGATGAATTCACAGTAATCACTGGCATTCTGTTGCAGACTGCTTTAGTGAAAATTTCACTGAATTTTACCTACTTGCAGATTTATGCTTTAACTGCTGGAAGTAGAATATTTTAAAAAAAAATTATTAGTTTTTCATTTGGCTGTGTAGATGTTGTTTCCAAAGGTATGTTGCGTGGTAACATTTAAAAATCTGTCATTGTGAAGATCAGCTATGCCATCTTAATTTGTTCCTCTCATTATGCATTATGGTGCAATTTCCAGATTTATATCCATGTGCTTCTTTACTTGGATAAGGTAAAAATAATGCTCTAGGAAATACATAGATGGAACTCTTGCCAACTGAACTAAGGATAGCTCAAAATGAATGTCGTAAGTAACAGCAAACACAAAACAGGTTTATAGACAGAATTAATATAAACTTTATCATTACTTTCTTTGCCATAGAAAAGTATCAACTTATTCTCATAAGACATATTGAAAAACTGCAAATTTCCCCAATGTACTTCCTGAGAATAATGTGGTATAGATTAATAAATATGGTCTGAAAAAAGTAATTTTAATCATGTACCAAATGAATATATATGATTATAAATATCAGGAGTCCATTTCCACGTTGATAAACAATTTATAATCACTCACATCTCAGCCTGAATCTCTCCCATAGTGGTGTTGCCCGAGGAGCCAGATTCGTTATAACTTCAGATTTCTTCTTTGTATGTAAGATTATGTATCATATCCCCTTCTTCTCCCAACACCTCCCCTTTCTTCCCTCTGTTTTAGTAATAATAAATTACTTGTTAATTGCAAGTTAGTTCAAGGCCTCAGGGGAAACTTAGATGACTAGATGGGGAGAAAAAAAGGAAATTTAAGGGCTTGAGCAGCCGCGTAGGAGCCGCAGGAGGTACACAGAACAGGGACTAAATAGATTTCTGAACCTAGAACTGTTGCTGCATGTCCTCAGGTATCTATGGGGAGAGGAAAATATTTGTCACAGATTTGCTTGCAGGATGAACTGTGGCTTGGGAGTGTCCTTCGAGATCCTTTAAAGCCTACACTAGGATGATAGCCTCCACTGTTTTGTTGTGGGTTTTTTTGAGGGGGGTTGTTTTCTTGGTTTATTATTTGCTTTTTTTTTTCAGAAGCTAGATCTTCTTTGCTTTGAAATATGGTAAAGTGTGACTTCTGTTTCTGTCATGTGTAGAGTAGTGTAAAGTAGACCCTGACTACAGCTGTGAGTACTCTAACAGTAAGCATTTTTTTCTGTAAGATGCCCCTCTGTGTAAAATGCATAAATATTAGTGGCATATTTTAAAGCATGGCAATCCCACTTGCCAGTTGGCAGTCTTAGTATGAAATGTTTGGAACTAGAAGATAAATTTTTTATGAGTTTGGAACACAGCCAGGAAGAGGGCTGTGGGGATTTGATTTGGATTTTTTTTAGGGAGTGGGAAGATTCTGGGAGAGCTTTTTGTGGAGGTTTTTTGGGGGGTTTTGGTTTTTTTTATGCAAAACATTCTTATTTATCTTATCTAACTTTCTCATTCTGAGTTCTTATATTTTTGAGCTTTCTCTGTTTTGTAGAAATAGTGGAAATTTATTAAAATAGACAAATTAGAAAATAGTCTTGCAAAGAGAGAGGTTCGAAAGAAGGTGTGAATGGATTTTACTGTAGCTGTCATATAATGATGTCTTGATCATGAGATCTGAGATATTTGTATCAGCAGTTGAAATCGTGGAAGTGTTTCTTTAAGGTCTACCTCTTTGTACTAGATGAGAATATTGTCTAAGGCCTCTCGAGTTGTTTGAAGAGCAAAATTTTGATTATATTCCTGTAAAGTTTTATAACTGTTCTTCACAAAAGTATTTGAGTTCTGCATTACGGAAGTCATTCATACAGATCTGACATTTATGTGCCACTTATATGTGGGTTTTAACCAAAATATGAATTTTGTACATTCTAATCACCAAAGTATTGTAGGTTCTCTATAATAAGATATTTTTAGTCTTGTGAGGGAGCATAATGCAAGTGGTCATCTGATTCATAATTAAAACCTGTCTTTTTTGTCCAGCCTTTCCTAATAGTTTTCTTGGATTTCATTCTTTGATGGCTAGGCTGGAATGTTGTGCTAGTGTGTTCATGCCAGGCTGATTCTTCACCGAATTTTCCATAGGTTACAGTCTTATGATGTGATTTTTTTCATACTTGAGGTACAATAGGGAATACAAAGTGGGAAAAGGAAAAATGACATACAGATAATTTAAGTTACAGAACATCCCAGGTGTTTTTTTGGCAAATATTTTTTTATGACACATATATAAACTACATGAGGAAAATAATAGCTGGCTTCTGACGAAGTATGTTGTTAGACTAAAATATAATGTTTGTAAAGTGGTTTGACATCCTCAAATAGAATTAGCAGCTTATATGCAAATAATGTTAAAAATGGTTTCTGATTTAGTTCTAATGCAATACTTCTAATAAGATTGTTGATCAGTGCTCTGTGTCAGTGATGGTCACTGCCCTGCTAAAGTAATGTAATACCTCTCATCAGTATATCATGAGAATACTGAAGTACACATATTCTGAAGAAACTGCATTGTGGAAGTTCTGGATGTGTATTCTCTTTACATTTGGAGCCAGATCATAGAGACCAAGAAGAGAACTATGTTTTATTAGTTAAAGAAAAGTTATGTTCTTGGCCCAGGAGTTACAGAAATGCGCTCTTACTTCTTTTAAAAATACAAAACAGTATTTACTATTTTCACACACATTTGCTAACACCTTCACATGAAAAGAAGTAGAGGCATCCCAAGACCAAGAGAAGCAGAGCTCAGGCCAAGCCCCAGCTTGGGTTTTAAATATCTAATGAGAGTAAAACTTCTTGTAGTATGGTGGCATTTAACGTGCTTGGCTTTTCATTGACAGTATTTTTACTTTAATCTAGATACTTTTTGCCATTTAGAAAATACACAGTTAGTTGTCTAACTATTTTTACACCCTTTTAAATAAAGCCTGTAGATTATTTATAGACATTAGCCTTTTGGTCTGTGTGATTCCTTCTTTCCATTTTATGAAATGTAGAGATATAATGCAATGTAATAAAAATAGTGTGATATATCCTATTTTGTTACCTTGCAAATGAAACCCTCCTCTGAGGTACAGAGTACTATTTGAGAGTATATATCACATATATATCATGACTAGGTATGCATTAGGAATAATGAAAGATCTTGCATGGTGGTACTATAAAATTGCTTTGTAGTGTTGTTATAAGATATTTGTATAATTAAGGAAATTCATGTAATAGATAATATTCAGGTATCTTATGAGACCTAGCTACCTTGGCCAGATAATTTTCTAGGAGGAGGCAACCTTCACAGTTCTCTCTTCAGGGTTAAGTTTCTTTCTCAGGATTTCCTGTCACTTTCAGTCTACAGTAATAGACTTTGCAGTCCATCTTCTTTCTGTTTTCATTTTTCTCTCCTCATACCTCTGTTTCTGGTCCATTTGTTTCCTCTGCTATTTGATTTACTTTTTCACACTGCTATGCCAAGCTCTAGTAAATACAGTCTTCCTAATGGCAGATGCTATTCTGGACCATCTAACTTTTTTTGTGTTTATCCAAGTTGTTAGTTTGTAAATCTAATTTCCCAGCATTCCAGAAATTCAGGTTAGTCTCATTCTGTGTTTTCATAATTTGTAACATATCTTCAGTCACTTCCTGATACTGGAGTTAATCTCACAATTTACTACTTACCTTCTTATAACAATTATATTATTAATTTTGTTATATTCTGTGGGTTATGGCAGCTTGAAGATTACATTAGTAAGCATCAACTAGAGACAGGGAATGATTACAGCTGAGGATGAAATTTCAGTATTTATCCAGTACCTGATCTGCTTTCTTCACAAGTAGGAACTTTCCCATAACACTTTCAAACTTGCAATAAATTTTCAAATTTTATATTAATAAATGGCAAGGTATGCGTTAATATAATTAATAATATAATATTGGTTTAATACATTATTTAATTTATACATTAATTAAATGTTGTATTAAAAGCTGTAGATAGGAGACTACTTCCTTGGGAAGGGAGGTAGATGGCACTGTGCCTATCCTTGCTGCCAGATGTTGAGGCAGAAACCTGTCTCCAAGGCTAGTCAGATCCATTCGCTTTTGTGTTGACTTCACACAAACTTAGAAACTTAGATTTCATATAATGTATAGATTTTTCTATTCAAATTTTAGTGGATCAATTTAATTTCATGTATTTCTTGAATTATTTGAATGCATAAAATCCATAGGCATTATATTTTTGTTACCTGCTTCTTATTAATATTGTCTAGTGTTTTGGACGTTGTGCGGAAATTATATTTTCCTTTATGTGCTTTTATGTATTATCTTCAATGTTAAACTTAGGCAAACAGTGTATCTGCCTTCTTTACCGGAGAAACTTTTAAGAAACAAAACAAAGCACACCTGCCTGTGTGCTGTTGGAAGCAATTCTGAATAGCTAGGTGAGAAAGGAATGTGAAGACAGAGAAAGTTGGATGCAAAAGGTTAAGATGAGCTGAACTTTGGAAAACTTCTAAGGTCAGGTATGAAAGTAAGTTAAGGTGTCTGTCTGTCTTCCTGTAGGTTTGCTTGACAATACTATGGGGTCAGGGAGTGAGGAGAGGAAGGTGGGGAGAGGTTTTTTTTCTTAAAAAGCTGGTTCTTGGTTTGCATTGGAGTCCATGCTGTTTGCGATGCCCATGCATCTGACAGCCATATCAGCATGTTGAGAGCTCTGACTCTCTTTCTCAGAGGATCAAAGCTCAAGTGTTGGTAGAAAAGTTGTTTCAGTAATTCTAACATATGTTTCTTTACTCATCTTTCATAATATGAATGACTTTCTTACTTGAACAGTAGAAATGCCATTAAGAATGAGGTTACCTCCTCTAGGAAATAACAAATAGATTTTTTTCTTTAATAGTACTAATGGGATTAATTGATAACTTCAAATGAGCCGAGCTCCAGTTTTCATCTTGTGTAATTTTTTGTGCTCACTGCCATAATTATTGTCATTTCACATGTTTTTTCTACCACAGGTTTGGAGCCAATTGTTTTTGCCTTACCGTGAAATTAATTTACACACAGAATCACAGAATGGTAGGCAGTGTTATTGTGTTTTGCTTTCTAAATAAACCTTTGGATTACAATTGCTCAGCTTATCTGTGCCTTTGATGAAAAAAGAGAAAAAAGCAACTAAGTTTAGTAAGTGCAGGAGCACAAATTCAACTGTAGCAAAAGGAGAAAGGATAAATAATGTTTCCTGTGATTGACAATGGAAAAATATATTTCATATGTTAAAGGGCTTTACCTTATTCTTCAACTGTACAGATTACATTAATATTACTAATAAGGATTTATAACAAATCTAGGCTCGTTTTTTAAAATCATCTTCTCAGTCTACGGGAATAATGTTTTCCACAGCAAATAGTTCATCAAGTTTATCTGTCTCAGTAAATCACAGTCTTTGCACACAGGAAAAGAAGCAGTACATATATAACACTTTGAGTAAAGTGCTAATCTGTAGAATGCAAAGTAGCATTTTAAGAAAATACAAAACTGCTTTGTTACTAACCAAATA
The DNA here is from genome assembly GCF_000703405.1 of Apaloderma vittatum. Taxonomy (NCBI): domain Eukaryota; kingdom Metazoa; phylum Chordata; class Aves; order Trogoniformes; family Trogonidae; genus Apaloderma; species Apaloderma vittatum. Next base: position 12,352 of record NW_009732389.1, on the reverse strand, counting down.
CTACTTTTGATGTAATTTACCACTAACACAGTATTTATGGAAATAAATCAAGGAAGGGTTTGGGGGTTTAGTCTTGTTTGTCTCTAAACGAACAGTTTGCCCATTGCAATTTAAAATTAAATTACAATTACTTTCAAAATGCAGTGAAACAGAGATTAAATATCAGGGCTATATAGCTAATTGTTGCATCAATATTTGTGTCCAGGAAAAATTTATTTCCATGGACTCTCCTGAAGGAGATTCAATTGCTATTAAAGCAGTGTGGTGTTATGTTTGAACACATCTGTTCTGATGGGATTTACTTTTTTTGTTTATGCTAAGTATGTTATTAGACTGAATAAACATGATCTCTTAGATGGGTTAGTCACCACTTGGCAGAACTGTATAGGAGAGCAAGCCATAGATGTACGGAGTGAATATTCTGCTGCAGTTACTCCACAAGATCTGATTGTTATATTTCTCATGACAGTTGATTTAATCACAGGAATTTCCACTCTTTTAGAAATACTAATATTTTTTTAAAAAAAAATATACTAGCCATTTTCACTGCTTTTGAAAGGCATTTGCTGTTAGACATACTTACACATGTGGATATCCCTGAAGAATTCTACCATTACAATACAAACTGATTGCAACCAGTAACAAAAGCCTTTTGCCAAAGAGTGCACTGCACTCTCCTAGTAGAGTACATATACAGATTTTTGAACACCTCTAGAAAGCTATAAGCACTTTTTTTTTTTACTCAAAATTGCTTATCCATTTGGAGAGGTATGTTTGGGAGCAAATGTCCCCAAACACATGCTTTAGTTTAATTAATGATTGAAATAGATTTTCTGTTTGAATAAATATTCCAGTTTTCAAAATGTGACTTCCCTTTTTCTTTTTCCTCTGAGTGCTTTAAAAAAAGAAACAAGGATTGGGAAAAAAAATGCATTCAGCAGGTGTTTCTAGTTCATCTCACCTGGGTACTTGTAAAAGTGAAATATATAAAATCATACAGTAAAGTAAATATTTTTATTTCAAAGTATAAAAAAATATGGCATGTTTTGCTGTAAGCAAACCCCATTAATTTAGGGATAGTGATGAGTACTGCTTCTGCACCCCAAAAGTTACATCTGCAAGTACACTTTATGCAATTTTATTCATATATAACTCTCCTCCTGCAGACCCATGGTGTTACATTTTTTATTCAGTTTTTAGTACAGAACAGTGCCTTTGTCTGTTAATAATTTTATTTGAAAAACTGTCATGCTAGCTAAAATAAAATGATGGAAGTCAGTGAATTTAAAACAGTGCTGTAAGTTTTTGTAGATTTGGTGTATCTATCCAGAGCTGCCACATGGATTTAAATGCTTAAAAATCTAATGTAAGCAGGAAATTATCCTACCAGAGTGGAACTAAATTGTGTGAGCATGGATATTTGTGATTTACAGTAAGCTATGATAGCAGAAATATATCAGAATATATATATATCAAGCCTTATTTGTGTTGTGTTCAATATCAAATATTATAAATTCACAGTTGCTTTGCTTTCCATTATGGCTGAACGTTTAGATTCTCTCTAAATAATGCCTTACCTTACCAGCTGATTGCTTGAAATGCCTGCTTTGTTTAAAGCCATGATTATGCCTTTACAGACAACTTTGGCATCTTAAGTGTAGTGCAATATTATTTTGTAGTTGTTACATTTTACTGAATTTTACTGGACTAATCTTTGAAGAAGTTAATATTATGCTATATTAATAACATACTAAATCACTGAAGTAGACTAAAATATCTTGTCCAGTTTTATATTAATTTTTAAGGTTTCCAAAATGTTTTCATAGAATACATTCTCAATTTTTTTACATGCTAAAAATGTAATGTACATTACAGTTGAAACAAAATGGTTTATCCTATTACTATCTAATAAATGTAATATTCGAAATATTAAGAGGAACAATATTTATTATACCCTATATCCGTTTATATGATCAGACAGTATACTGAAAGTTTGCTTAGTACAGTTCTTAAGGCTGTTATTCTTCTGTCTGTTATTAATAAATGCTTTTACCATCCACAGAAGATTGAACCTTCCATATTAATGCTTTAAAATTCAGTGCTTAAATAGGAATTAATCTGGGCACAGTTGTGCTAAAAGAACAGTGATGTTTACACTTCAGGATTGTAATCTATCCCCACGACTCCCTCATATGTTCCCCGATTTCCAATCATATGGTGGTACTTTATTCTTTAATACATTTTGCTCACTTGTAATAGTTCTAAGACACCTGGAAATAGTGTAACATTAGAAAAGAAAAAAAACATTTCAATTTCTTAAATGCTATTTGCAGTCTAAAAATAAGTTTGTTTCAAACTCAGTTTTTTCTTTAACTTTTTTCTTATTTTCTCTGGGTGACTTTCTTCTGCACAGGTTCTGTACAAGTAGACAAGTGTACCTTTACCAATTTTATGTCCTATAACAGTGCTCTGTGTCATTGATTTACATGTCAGACATTTACTGATATTTGTGCAGTTAGTGATTTCATGCTAGAATAGGCACGTTGAAGCTACAAATATACCAGCTTGAGGTACTGGCTATTTTTTGTTTGATGAAGTTGCAGAAGAAGTACTGAAGAACTCTATAGATAGAACTATACCTTTGGCAAATGGAAGTCAGAGGTTTCTGTATTACATGGGAACAAATGTGAAGGGTTCCATATGACTTTGACCTACCTGGACTAAAATGTGACAGCTAGTCAGAAACATTTTTTTACATTGTTTTAACTTAATAGAATAAATTATGATTTCTATGTATTTTAGTTATTTTAGAGCTTCAGATGAAACTCAACCAACAAACAACCAAGCCAACCTTAAATCTAAGTGTTAGACTTTCTCAGTTGCTTTTTGATTGACTGTACTTTTCCTACTTGTCTGCAACAGTCAACAATGTGTTGCTTTAGTCAAACCTTGCTGCACTATTTGTATGGGTGAAAAGTTGAACTGATTATTATTAATGTCTGAGAATTAGAGATTTTGTTACTATTGTCTCTGTTCCAAAGTAGGTCTAGTTTAGGAAGTGATGCACTTATGTCTGTGTTTAAATAAGACTTCTGAGTTTTGCTGTATTCAAAATAACATTTTTCAATAACAGTCTATATGATTTCAGATATATGGGGTCATCTACCAGTAAAGCAAAAGAAAGAAAGAAAGCTTCTGAAACATATGGTGCTTAAGTGTGATTTCTCTCTACGTGTAAAAAACTTATGCAAACTCAGGAAGGTAGACAGCAGGCAAGCAGAATAACCCTTAAGGAATTCTTTTTCACACTTCCATTTTATGTATAAAAGTCACAAGAGAAATAAGGGATTTTCTGTTTATTATTTCAGAATGCCACTTAAGGACTCTAATTTTATTGCCTAATCTGTTGAAAACATTTTATGTGAGATGATTCACTGTAAAATTTTAACAAACTTTCAAAAATCAACCTCGATGTGTAGGAATATGGAACTGTTGATTAAAAATAATACATGGCACATATCTCTTGTTTTAAATTTTAAAAGTATGTTCAGGTGGCAAGATACCAAATATCAAATCTGAATTAAAAAATTAGAGAATTTTAGTTTGGATACTGTGAACAATGTCATTGTCTTAATACAAGCTATATTGATGAATTAAGGTTTATTTTCTCTTCAACAAAGGGTATCTTACTAAATTTGAGAGCATTTACAATGGCCATAGGGATTCTTGAAGCCCCCACGCTGGACACAATGCACACTGGTGTGGGGATCACATGAACAACAAAGAATTCTGTGTTTTAGGAGGGCCTGAAGACAGTCCTGCATGCTGATGTGATATGGCCAATCTAACATACAATTTCTTCAGTATAACACTCATATTAAACCATCTTCTCTCACAGTTTCATGGCTACAGTTCATTTCAATTTCGTTGCAATATTCTGGCCTATGATTAGTGAGGAGGATGGACATGACTGATATTTTCAATAGCAGTTTCAAGTTGAAGTACTTTTTCCTTTTGTATCTTTTCTTCCCCCTCCCTTTTTTATTTCCATTTTAATTACATCTGAACTGTTAACAGGAAAGGAAAATACAGAGTATGCATATAAAGAATCAAAAAGGTGAATGTGTAGAAATAAATGGAAGAAAAAGTGGTTTTTCAGATACTTGTCCTAGTAGAGGAAAATCAGGTAAAATACATATCGGAGATAGAATCCATCCAGGTAGAAGTAACAGTGGAAGTTATCAAGGGTGAGCGGAACAAGCAGTAATTTGAAACAAGAAATCTGAAACCGAGAGAGTAGCTTCAGGATAAGAAAGACAACTGGTAAGGAGAGAGAGAATCCACTTAAATGAGATCACATCTAATAAATATAACAGGAATTAGATGGCAGGATGAAAATACAATTAAATACCAAAGTAAATATCGTCAGATGTATTTAGTTACAATTCATTATGGTGAAAGACACGGTCTCATTTCTATATGTAAACCTTTGCTGATGCATAAATCCACGCTGACAGGTACGTTGTCTGTCAACACAACCATGCCAGTTCAGTAAGTAAGTCCATATTTATTATCAAGTAAATTGGTTGCTGTTTCTTCTTTCACTTTTATGTGAGCGAATTTTACAGCTGTCATAGACTGAGTAGTGCAATATTTTACTCTTTTAGCTCAAACACTAGTCAAGCTGTCCAGCTTACGGTGTGAATTTGTGTGTTTTTTCAAAAAAATTAGTGTAATCTGTATTATCTGAAGTGTGTTTTTTTTGCATTGTATTAATTACATCTAGAGCTGCCACTGTTTGATAGCTGAAGTGTTTGTCTGCACTATATTGACATTCTAGTAGTGTTGGACATGAACCTTAGGATGATGTTTAATGCCATTTACTTACAGATTGCCCAACATAATCTTACAAACTCTTCAGCTACTTCACATGGAAGATCTGTTTGACCAATTGTGGTTTTAAACTAGCACTTTCAAACTATATCAGCTCAAATATCCCTCACAGAGCTACAGCATGCCTATGGATGATTCTGAGGTGAAGACACCTGAGCAGGGTATTAATGGTGAGGAGACTTTTCTGGAGGGATTTTTGATTTTATATGGTTACTTTGGTATTAAGTTTGATCAAGACTTATTGATGGCGTATGTTTGTTGCGGCCTCACAGGGCACTGGAAGCGCATTTTGACTGTAATAGTGCAAGGCTCGTATCTTATGGAGAAAGGTGAGCCCACCCAAAGCAAAACTTTACACGACTTGCTGAAATCATTCATTTTTACTCTGCTATATTAGTGACATGGAGTGACAGCATGGTGCAGTGGAGATTTAAGAGATCACTGTTAAACAAAACAAGAATAGTGTAAGTTATTCAGCATCAAAAATTAGTAACAAGATGGAAGTAGCTGTTATGTGTTTGAGAACAGAAAAATCAATCGATTCTGCGCAAAGCACTTTGTGGCTGTCTTCTGCCTGCCTCCTTTTGTGTTCAGCCTGAGCTGACACAGCCTATCTCTGCAAGCCTGGGATTGGTAAAGCTCTCACTGAGAACTACCACTCAGGTGCAGTGTCGCTTGCTGTGGAAACACCTCCTAGCCTATGGAAAGGACAACCAAGGCTTGTTGATAGGAATTGTGTTATGTAGGTTTTAAGAAATGTATTGATCTAGGCACCACACAACAGAGAAGTCTTGATAATGACTAACCTGTACTGTTCTCTTGGGCAACAGTGTTCTGCTTTGCTGGCAATGTATGCCTGTGCACATGGACAGGCAGCTGTACACATACCAGCTACAAAACTTTCAGCTGAGCTCTCCAGGAGCCCCTGTGGGATCAAATCAGCTTTCTGTGCTTGGAAATGCAGGCCTAGTTTTCCTCTTGATATGTTCTGCAATTTGTTGCAAGGAGCAATGCAGGATATCCTTGTGCCTGGCATTTCCTTGAGGGATCTCTTCTGTCTCAAGTGACTCTTCAGTTTTTATTCTTCAGTGAGCTACACACATGAAAAATGTGCTATTTTTAATGCCTCATTTTAATGTAATTCCTTTTTGATGATTTTCAATACTCTCATGTATTAGTGGGACAAAGTGGGATGAATTTCAGGTAAATAACTTCAATAACAAATTAGTAGAGATTCTGTTGTATATTTAGATACAAATAATGTGTTTTATCAATATGTTTTTAGTTACAATAGATAAAATTCAGTAATTGGATTCAAATGTAATTCCTTTATTGTCCAATTGCTGTTCCCATAAAGAAAAGCAGACTGACAGGAACATCCTGAGATGCATTTATTCTGTAGTTGGAGACATTAAAATGAAAAAGTTGAGATCATGGAATCATAGAATCATAGAACAATTCAGGTTGGAAAAGACCCTTGGGATCATCAAGTCCAACCGTTAACCCTGCACTACAAGTTCACCCCCAAACCATATCACTCAACACCACATCTAAACGACACTTGAACACATCCAGGGATGGTGACTCAACCATCTCCCTAGGCAGTCTGTTCCCGTGTCTGACCACTCTGTGAAGATGTTATGAAGTTTATATGAAAAAGTTTATATGTACCAATATTTGCATCTTTTATTGCAAGTTAAAGCTAATGAGATTACAGTTGTCTGGGACTGGCAGTGAAAATAAATGAAAAACAAAAGTAGTTACTGTGGAAGTCTAATATAATTTCCCTTGAAAGGAATGGGCTTTTAAAAATGCAGTATGTAGCTCATAGTGCTTTTCACATATTAATTCTATAAAAGACAGTGATGGTAATTTAATGGTTATAGCAGAACTACAAGAAAATAAGCAAAAACAGCTGACTGCGTTGTAAGTATTTACTAATACAGTCTTCTCTTTTCCCTCTTTGAGGGAATCTTTGTCTTCATTGCATTTAGAGATTTAAAATTCCTTAAAATTTCTTAAAGTTTCAAAAAGCACACACAGCATTCTTTGTTATTGTCATTATATTTTTTATTTAGCATTAGTGAACTATTATAACAAGAAAATTACAGTTAAACAGGTCCACATCTCTTTAATATCTGCAATAGCTGTAAAAGTCACAGCGATTTAAATACATCTGTGAAACCAGCCTAGAAGGCCTATGTTAAGCCTCAAGCAGTAGGAAAGAACTTGCTGTGGTATCAAATCTTGATTACATGTCTATGATTACTAGCAAAACACTGATTGTTAGCATTTAAAAACGTACCCCCATTCCCCTTTAGTTACCATTTTCATTGTGGGAAGGCTGTGCTTTTAAAGACAATCTTGCAGTTGTGGCCGCTTGCTGCATCATCAGTCTCCTGGCCTAATAGATTTTCATTTTGGCCTTTAAATCTGTTTATAATTTGTGTTTCACGATGTACATGTGTTTTATGTAAGTATTTATGTAGTATTTAGTACATATGTGACACATATGTAATGTTTTTGCCCCGCTACACAGTTTATTGATAATTACTTCCTCTGCTCATTAGTCAGCCTTGCAGAAATTTCAGGTACAAACTTCTGCCTGCAAATACTATCACCCTGAGGTGACAGCCTAAACTTTTGATCTAGCTCAGCATGAGCATATTTTCCTCCTTCTTTTTCTGAATGAATTTTAATTACCAGGCCAAATCATGGCATATTATTTTTTAGGCCTGACAAGCCTCTAATTCTAATATTGTTGTCCTATAGTACATCCCCAACACAGTTTTCAGCTGGGTAGCTCTGTGCCATTGCCACAAGCTTCCCTATTGACTAGAAGCTCTTTAAAAAAGGAGCGTTAAAGTTATGCTTAGTGGTTCCATACTGTGAATTTGCCTACGGAGAGACCTGCCTGGATTTTAGGTAGTGTAACACTGCCTCCAGAAGCCAAGCACCAAGAAGGCGGCAGGCCTCTGAGGTAGTTTTGGTGCAGAACCCAGGGGCTGGGTAGCTTCAGCGGCTTGAGCACAACAACCAGTAGACACTTCTCAGCTGTGCAAAAACCAGGACCAGAGAAGTGTGATGACTCTCCATGGTTGCCTCAGTATCTATAGGCACAAGAGTCTGGCTCTTTGAGAAGGGGGATTGTTCCACAGATTGGAAGTGGACATTGGTTTATTGGGGTGCTGAATGTCACCCTTCTGAATAAGTCCTGTTGTTCTGTGCAAAAAAATAGTGCAGTTTTACAAATCTGTAGATTCAAAATATTTGATCTCTATGGTGGGGAAAAAAAGAGTGCAACTCTTCAGCACTGAACACTAAACTGCAACATTGTATTTCCCTGTGACTTTTAATCCACAAAACGGTATTTCTGTAACATAGAAAGTGATCATCCACAGAATGCTTGGGAACATTATATAACATAGAATAATTCATTCATTCATTCATTTATTTATTGTAAACTAGTTCATCCGGTTTTTGATGTTTTTTTCCCTTCCTCTATAACCTTGTAGTACCAAACTCCTGAGTTCTGGTGATGTTATCAGCCAGTGCACTGTTCTTTTTCAAAGAAGGAAATTAGTTTCTTCATAAGGAGAAAAAAAACCCAAAATTACTTTGTCCTCCATAAGGAAGACACAGAAAAGTTTCAACATGAAGTGCCAAGGTCTTAGAAGCCCTTCACTGCAAGATACCAAGCGGGGAAAAAAAACCCAAACAAACCACAACAAAAAAAACCCAACAGTTTGTCAGCAGGAGAGTAGGACACATTGTTTTCCTCCATCTGCCTGTTTTCTCAGTAAAGTGAAGCTCCTCTGCAGTGCAGTCTTCAGCATGTCAAAAACCAGAAAACAGACTATTTTCTCTGTTCATTATGCATTTAGGTCTTCTTCAGCAAGTCGTTCTTGCAAGACATATCATATCTGTTTCTGGCTGTAACAGAGAGATTTGAGAGCTGAAACAGCATAAATAAGATGGAACAATCTCAGTCTTCACCGTTGGTGCACATTTGGGGAACGGTGTTCTCTAAGGAGCAAGCAGTTCCGTTGCAGGTTACCAGAGGGCTAGGAACAGGTTTCTGTAACCAAATGCCATATCCGGAATTTGGCCAGCTCTCACTCTTACCTAAGATGAACACTTTCCTAATATTTTTTGCTGAAGGAGCTCTTTTATCCATTAGTCCTAAAGGGAGCTGTTGGTGCTTAAAGTGAATTCCTATCCTTGTGTGAAGTTAGATAGTGCTGACACCAGAGTGATGGTCATTGATTTCATTTTAGCCTTGTTTGATCCTAAATGTGGAAAGCAGGACCTTCTATTTTTGCACTCAAGCAAGTTCCCTCTGCAGCTCAGGCAACATATGAAGGATGACAGAGCTAGCAAGTGAAGGTCAGACAATGTATAATCACTTAGAAGAATCACTCTGAATTTTTCCTGTAAAAATTTAGGTAGCAATTGTTTGTGAAATAATTCTGAGACAACACTGTCCTAACAACCTTACCTAAATTGCCCCAGATAAGAGCTACTTTTCAGGCTTAGTATGTTTGGATGGATCTCTGAAAGATTCACTGCTGGTTTATTAATAGCATCTTTAAGTGTTTTGCTATAAGGGCTGAGGGGTGGGAGTCTGAAAATATGTGCTCAGAAGAGTTTTGAATGGCTTTAGGAACTATAGATTGTTAAAATATATAGTGAATATCCCCTTTCTTTTCCTCTTCAGCACAGTGTACTGGAGTCAAATTGGTTTCCTTGAAAAATGTCTTGCATAATAAAATATTCAATTTTTAAAAGAAACCTAAAGCTTTCAGTTTTTGATGCTGTAAATTACATGTTGAGATCAACACTGGAAAATGAAAAATCTTTCACTAGTGATACCAATTGCTGAAGACAGCTATACAATCACTCTTCTAAAGTGATCTCTTTTTATATTCTATTGTTTCTCAGTGTTAGCTTACTCACCAGCTTGTTTAATTTTCTGTAAATCAAAAAAACTATTCCTAGGACATACAGAATCTGGCATCTCAACTGCTCCTTGCAGTCAGTATATTCTCCTGGACTATCTTCCTAATCTGTCTCACTTAGGGGGTACATCTGTTTTATACCCTTTAATAAAATTTGTTTTTTTCTGGGGCAAATAGTTACAACTGGTTAATTAGTAAAATATGCTGATACCATGAAAGACCTTTAAAAATAGATTATTTTAATAATTTATTTGTTAATTCATAATTTGTTTATTCATAATATTTATTTGTTTATTCATAAATTATTTCTTAATGAATGAAAAATAATATCCTTCTGAGCCAGAATGGTAATGACAACAGGAAGTGCAGCTGGATATTATGCTAGTGGAGAAGGAAGAATTTATTGAATTTATCATTAAGTATCTATAACTGGAAATCTGTATAATACATTCTCCAATTTTCTTTGTTTGTAAGTTAAATCCTTCAGATGCTTAGCAGCTGGGCAGAGATATACTTTGGAGCATAGATAACACTTCAGTTTTCCTACAGTCAAACAATCAAATTTGCCTTTGAACAGTTCCAGAATAATTTTGAGGTCTTCATGGTAGTTATTTCCTGTCAAGATATGCCATTTAAATATATTATCTTTAAATATTACATGGAGGCGACCTATTAGTATCCACATATTTGTCTCTTATTTTTAATGTGTATCTTACTTAGCTGTGAATTTTAAAAGTGAATTGATACTGGAGGCCAAACAGATCAGGATGAGTAATAATGCGATGCAAGTTTTAAGTACTGTGATTTTTTACATGAGCACTTTAAAACAATGGCTTGTGTTCTTTTTGTTCATTCCAAAGTGCAGTAGGATGGGCTTAAAAAGCAGAGGATAACACCTTCAAAGATGGAAGGGCACAGATCGAAATTTTGTGGCTGTATACTTGTGAGTCTACATACCGGCTTCATCAGCTCATCTTCTTTGAAGGTGACTTGGGGAGGAAGGCTAACTTATGTTCTTCATTTAGACAATTCAAATGTTTGTCTTTCAGAGCCAGATGCTTTTTCCCCTCCTTCCTGTTCTACCCGCTGTGTAAGTTACAATCTTCCCTGATACCTGTCCTGTCAAGGATAACAAGGAATTAGATGCTGGTGACTTGTGACTGCGTGTGACAGACCCACACTGTCCCTTCCAACAGCTTCTGAGTCCACCACCTTCCATTTCCACCTTGGAGCTTGCCAGAGCAGGGGCTTTGCTGTGCCAGCATACCACTTCTGTGATGCCTCTGAAGGTTCTTGCATTCTATTGTCATGCAGACAACCTTATAACAGATTTTTGAAATACCGTCTAATTAAGATGAATTGCGGTTTTCTAAAAGTACTTGGAGAATGCTCATGTAGGTGGTTGTACCTGTAAGTGGGATCTGTACAGATTTAGGTAACTTGATTTCACAAACTCACAGTACAAAGATGGCAGGATGCCATTTAACTGGTTTCCAAGCCAAGCTGCATTAGACAAATACAACAATACTGGCAAAATTTATTAATGCTGTTTCACAAAACTTCTCTTAGACCTGCAAGGTCTGGCATCTTTGTAGCACGTGCCCCCTTCCTGTAGCTGTCACTCTTACTTGCATGCTGCAGAACGAAATTGCTGCCAAAGTTCAGTGTAGACATTGGGAACATGCTGAAATCATGTCTGTCACCGCATGATGTTCTCCTGTCAGACTCTCTGGGCAGCCCATCTGCTGGGCCGGTGTGCTGCATGCCCATATACTAGCTGGGTGCCTGCCCTGTGTTTGGATCTAGGTAGCAGGGACTCTAGTTAAGTTCTTTAGGTGGGCAGTCAAAACCACCACTGCTTTTCTTTAGTCTTGCGGTTGCTGATGTGTCTGAACCTGAATCATAGAATCATGAAATCACAGAATATATTGGGTTGGAAGGGACCTTTAAAGGTCATCTAGTCCAACCCCTCTGCAGTGAGCAGGAGCATCTCTGACTAGATCAGGTTTCTCAGAGCCCTATGAAGTCTAGCCTTGAAAGTCTCCAGGGATGGGGCCTCCACCACCTCTCTGGACAACTTGTTCCAATATTTTACCACTTCCGTAGTAAAGACCTTCTTCCTAACATCTAATCTAAACCTGCCCTGCTCTAGTTTAAAACCATTGCACCTCCTCTTACTGCTACACACTCTTGTACAGTCCCTCACCAGCTTTCGTGTAAGCCCCCTTCAGGTACTGGAAGGCCGCTAAAATGTCTCCTTGGAGCCTTCTCTTCTCCGAGCTGTCACGACCCGAGGTTCAGGACGTGACTGAATCAGGTTCCCGATTCCCAGACCAAGATTAAGGTGATTTACACCAAGGACCCAAACAGCAATTTTATTCATCAATCACCTGACAACAAGGTATTTGCAACTGCCACTCAGCGCACACTTCACAACGAGTTATTAAAGAAACTGGCCTTACCATAGATGGCTTCCTGTTAAAGCTAGAAAACGAGAGAAC